>NW_006921675.1:3684077-3685029 GCF_000298275.1 Orycteropus afer afer | reverse complement strand
CCAGACCACTGCAATAAAGTAAGTGTCACAATAAAGCAAAGAACACAAGATTTTTGGTTTCCCAGTGTATGTAAAAGCTATGTTTACACTATACTGTAGTCTATTAAGTATGCATTGCATTATGAAAAAGTTTGAAAAATAGACTTACCACAGTGTGATACAGAGTTAAGAAGTAAGCCCATGCTATTGGTCAATGTGCTGATAGACTTGCTCAACACAAGTCTACTACAAACATTTAATTTGTAAAAAAATGCAATATCTGTGAAGTGCAGTAGAGCAAAGTGCAATAAAACGAAGCATGCCTGTACACCAAAGTTAGGCAGAATTCCCTTGGGAATATCTCCCTTCTAGGCTGGGGAAATGAGAGAAGAGAATTAACATTCTTCTGAAGCAGGCATCACATATTTTGTCTCCTTAATACCAAGAGTCTCTGGATGGTACAAAGGGTTAATGTGCTCAGCTACTAGTCAAAGTCCACCCAGGGGCTTCAGAAGCAAGGCCTGGGGATCTACTTCTGAGGAAACCTTATGTTGCACGTTATACTCTACACGTGGGGTCAGCAAGAGTCAGAACTGACTCCACAGCAACTGGGAGAAGGGCAATGGTGGTTCAATGGTAGAACTCTGGCCTTCCGTGTGGGACCTGAGTTCCATTCCTCACCAATGCACTTTATGTATGGCCAGCACCTGTCTGTCAGTAGAGGCTTAGGTGTTGCTATGATGCTGAGCAGGCTTTACTCGCGATTCCAGACTGAAACGGACTAGAAAAAGGCCTGGTGATCTCCTTCTGAAAGTCAGCCAATGAGGACTTTAGGGGTGTTCCTGCAAGATGGGGGAACAGGGAAACAAGCTACACAGACCTTCTGCGACAAGGCAATGAGAAACTGTTCTGGTTCTCTAGTGCTGCTCTGACAGGAATATACTACCAATGGGATGGCTTTAACAAAAAGAAG
>NW_006921675.1:3669856-3682444 GCF_000298275.1 Orycteropus afer afer | reverse complement strand
ACCTGCCCCTCCTGCAGCCCCACCCACTGAGTGAGGGCCATCACTTGCTTTTGCACCGACTAATCCACAATAGACAGTGGCCAATACCAGCTCAACTCACCCTCAACTCCTCCTTATGAACAGCTACCAGAGATCTGTGCACATACTCTCATTCTCTTTCACACATTAAACATAAATACAACAACACCACAATGTCTTAGAGATAACAGATCATCACAGTCCACATAAAGAAGCAAGATAAAGTAGTGGAAACAAAGGACTAGGATATAAACCCAGAAAACATCCCTGAGGAAGAAGCAGCATTGGAACTCCCTGGTAAGGAATTCAAAAGAATTATATTTGGGTACCTTCAATGGATTCAGAGACAGATCAAGGAGAACACTGACAAATTTAAGGGTAACACAGATAAAACTCTAGAACAATTTAGGAAAACAATGCAATAACAAATTGACAAAATAAACAAAATATTAGAAATGAAACAAAAACAACAAATAGAAACCCAGAAGATTAATACTAAGATTTCAGAAATAGATAACATATTTAATGGGCAAAGGAGTCAAGTCAATGGAAGGCAGAATTAGTGAGATTGAAGACAAATACCTCAATACTACTTGCTAAGGGATCAATCAGAAAAAAGATCAAAACAAAATGTAGAAAGCCTAAGATTCATGTGCGATACCATTGAGAGGAATAACCTACATGTAATCAAAATTCCAGAACAAGAAGAGATAAATAAAACCACAGAGAGAATTGTCAAAGATTTGTTGGAAGAGAATTTTCCTAATAATGATAAAGATGAGAACATATCCATTCAGGAAGTTCAAAGAACCCCAAAAAGGATAGACCACAAAAGAAAATCACCAAGACATATCATAACCAAGCTCACTAAAACCAAAGACAAAGAAAGAATCCTGAAAGCAGCATGAGGAAAATGAAAAGTTACCTGTAAAGGGCAACCAATAAGACTAAGTTCTGATTTCTCAGCAGAAACCACACAGGTGAGAAGACAATGGGATGATATATATAAATAAAACCCTAAAAGAAAAAAATATCTCCAACCAAAGATTATATACCAAGCAAAATTGTCCCAGGGGTACATGGATGTGTGAAGGGTGCATGTGTATGCAAAGGGCACGTGTGTGTATGAGAGGCATATGAATGTGCATGGGGCACTGCATGTGTGGGGGCATGTGAATATGTGAGGGGTGTGTGCATGTGCAAGAGGCATATACCCAAACCAAATGCCAACATTACTATCAATGGAGAGAGACTTAAAGGATTGTCCTTGTGAATGGTAACAAAACAAGGATGCCTTTTATCATCACTTCTATTCACCATTGTATTTGAAGTCCTAGCTAGGGCAATATGGCAAGATAGAGAAGTAAAAAGTATCCAAATTGGCAAAGAAGAATTAAAACTGTTTATATTTGCAGATGAGATGATCCTGTACACAGAAAAACTGAGACTCAGCAAGAAAATTACTAGAACTAATTGAAAGATCTGGCATTTTTCTTCCACCCTTTCTGAGACCTCCTATTGTAATCCTTTCAGAGCAGTTAGGAGTGATAGCTGGGCATCATCTAGTTCTTCTGGTCTCAAGGTCATGGAGGCTGGGGTTCACATGGTCCATTAGTCCTTTGGACTGATTGTTTCCTTGCCTTTTTTATTTTCTTCACTCTTCTTTGCTCCAGATGGGGAGAGAATAATAGTTGTATCTTAGATAGCCATTCATTGCTTTAAAAACCCGAGGCTCAGCCCAAGCTTTACTTCCATATTAGCAACCTGTCTTCCCTCCCTTGCATCAGCCACTTTTAACTTTATATAACCTTGGGAAAACTAACCCCTCTGAGCCTGGATCCTTATGTTTAAAATGGGATTAATACCACTGGCATACAGGTTTGCATGAGGATTATGCAAGTCAGTCTATGTAAGATTCTTCATCAGTGTGGGCACAGAGAAGGTGCCATCCACACATCCTAAACTGAAGCTGTGCCTCGAGGCTTCCCTTCTTCTTTCAGCAAGAAGAATGAGAAAATGTCACTGCACACTATCTTTCCATTTTTACTGACATTAAATTTTTTTGAGAAGCATCCTTAGATATTTTCTAAGCTAAGAACCTAAGCAAATTTCTCAGAGGAAGACTGTACTTCAGTGTAGGGAAGCAATGTGCCTGGAGCTGTTACTCATTGACACGTGACTCAACATAGAAATGTTTCATGCCATCGATTATTTTATCTGTCTTTCCTTAATAGCTGAAAGCTATGGCCCCATTATCCTCTCCAACCACCCATTATTAATCTTGTTTAATATTTATCAATAAGTGAAGCATTGATAAAGTCTCTGAAACAGCATTATTCTACTTTAAGATGGTGATTTAAATTCGTACACTTAACTCCTCTTTCTTCCATCCACATTCCATTGGAAATGGCCAAAGAAATATTGGAAAACATTTGCAGCAGATCTTGAAAACAGAAGGATGCCGCCCAAAGGCCATAAACCTTAAGAAATTCCTCGAAGATACAGTTTACGTAGTACTGGATTTAGGGTCTCAATGTTCAATAGCAAGGAACTATTATGTATAAATTTTTCACTAAATGCTTGACTGAAAACTTAAAAAATATGGACTTAGGAAAGTACTGATCCACCTCTAATTCAACACAGGTGAAGGAAAGGCTCATCTGGAAAATAAGTGAGTTGAATCCCACTACTTTGTTGTTGTTGTTATGTGCCGTCGAGTCAAACCCGACTCATAGAGACCCCTCCTTGGGTTTCCGAGGCAGTATCACTATGGAAGTAGGATTTCCCAACCTTCTTTCCAAGGAGTGGCTGGTGGGTTTGAATGGCCCACTGCAAAGCCCCAGAATATCTCAGAGTAACTGGAAGTAAATGTGGACCAAATCTAAACCCTACGATTGACCTTGGGAAAGTCAACCCGACAATTGACTCCACAAGAGCAGCTGCTGAGGGTGTTCTACTCTTGCCATGACCTGCTATATCAAGAAAAATGGAGGTATCATTCCAGCAGTTTCCTTTTGAGGGAACTCAAGAAGGGGCTGGTTTGAAGAGACCATAGCAAAGACAGAAAAGCTTCTATTAGCCATAGCAGTGAACTTTTCAAGAGGTAGTAGATGATATAGAACTGATGAATTGATGGTTGAAGGAAGAAGTCCAAGCTGCACTGAAAGCACTGGTGAAAACCAAGGCTCCAGGAATTGATGGAATATCTATGGAGATGTTTTAACAAATGGATGCAAAACTTATTCATCTATACCAAGAAGTTTGGAACACAAGCACCTCACCAACTGACTGGAAGAGATCCATATTTGTGCCCACTCCAAAGAAAAGTGACTCAGCAGAATGCAGAAATTATCGAACGATATCATTAATATCATATTTAAGTAAATTTTTTCTGAAAATAATTAAAAAATTGTTGCAGCAGTACAGAGACAGGAACTGCCACAAATTCAAACTAGATTCAGAAGAGGACATGGAATGAGGGATATCAATGCTGATGTCAAATGGATTTTGGCTGAAAGTAGAGAATACTAGAAAGATATTTACCTGTCTTTTGTTGACAGTACAAAAGCATTGAACTGTGTGGATCATAACAAATTGTGGCTAACATTATGAGTAGTAGGAATTTCAGAACACTTAATTTTGCTCATGAGGAACCTGTACATTGACCAAGTGGCAGTGGTTCTAACAACAAGGGGATATGATATGGTTTAAGATCAGAAAAGGTGTGTGTCAGGGTTGTTTCCTTTCACCACATTTATTCAATCTGTATGCTGAAAAAATAATCGGAGAAAAACTCATTAACAACTTGTGATACACAGATGACACAACTCTGCTTGCTGAAAGTGAAGATGACTTGAAGTACTTGCAGATGAAGATCAAAGACTACAGTCTTCAGTATGGATTATACTTCAACATAAAGGAAACAAAACTTACAACTTTACCAATAAATAAGCAACATCACAGTAAGTGGAGAAAAGATTGAAGTTGTCAGGGGTTTCATTTTACTTGGATCCATAATCAATACCCATGGAAGCAGCAAACAATCATCTGAATGTTGTATTGTAATGGGCAAATGTGCTGCAAAAGATAGCTATAAAATTTTAAGGATCAAAGATGTCACTTTGAAGACTAAGGGGAACCTAATCCAAGCCATGGAATTATCAGTGGACTCATATGAATGTGAAAGCTGGACAATGAATAAGGAAGACCAAAGAAGAGTTTATTGGTTTGATTTGTGGTATCGGCAAAGAATACTGGAAAAATACCATGGATTGTCAGAAGAACAAACAAATTTGTCCTGGAGGAAGTGCAGTTGGAATGTTCTTTGGAAGGGAGAATGGCCAGACTTTGCCTTACCTACTTTGGTCATTTTGTGGGAAGGGACCATTCCATGAAGATGGATATTATGCTTGGTAAAGCAGAGGGTCAGTGAAAAGGGGGAAGGTAGATTGATGCAGTGGCTGCAATGATGGGCTCAAGTACAGCAAGGATTGTGAGGATGGCTCAGGACTGTGCAACATTTTGTTCTATTGTACATAGGGTCACTATGAGTTGGAGCTGACTCAATGACACCTAACAACAACAACAACCACATGAGCAAAATATTGAACAACTCAGGAAGCATCAAAAGAAGATGGAAGGAATACAGAGTCACTGTACCAAAAAGAATTGGTCAATGTTCAAACATTTCAGAAGGTAAGTATATGATCAAGAATTGATGGTAGTGAATGTAGAAGTCCAAGCTACACTGAAGACATTGGCAAAAAACAAGGCTCCAGAAATTGACAGAATACCATTGAAGTTTTTCAATAAATGGATGCAGTGCTGGAGGTGCTCATTCGTTTATGCCAAGAAATTTGGAAGACAGCTACCTGGCCAACTGACTGGAATAGATTCATATTTGTGCCCATTCAAAAAACAGGTGATTGAACAGAATGAGGAACTTACTATACGATCTGATTAATATCACACAGAAGTAAAATTTTGCTGAAGATAATTAAAAAATGGTTGCAGTGTACATCAACAGGGAACTGCCAGAAATTCAAGTTGGATTCAGAATAGGGTGTGGAATGAGGGATATCATTGCTGATGTCAGATGGATCTTGTCTGAAAGCAAAGAATACCAGAAAGATGTTTACCTGTGTTTTATTGACTATGCAAAGGCATTTGACTGTGTGGATTATAAAAAATTACAAATAACATTGTGAAGAAAGGGAATTGCAGAACACTTGATTGTGCTCCTGAGGAACCTATACATAGACAAAAAGGCAGTCATTCAAACAAGGGAATACCGCATGGTTTAAAATCAGGAAAGGTGTGTGTCAGAGTTGTTTCCTTTTACCATACTTATTCAACCTGTGTGCTAAGTTAACAATCCAAGAAGGTGGACTATATAAAGAAGAAATGTGGCATCCAAATTGGTGTAAGACTCATTAACAACCTGAGCTACAGAGATAACACAGCCTTGCTTGCTGAAAGTGAGGAAGACTTGAAGTACTTACTGATGAAGATCAAAGATTCCAGCCTTCAGTGTAGTTTACACCTCAACAGAAAGAAAATAAAAATCTTCACAAATGGACCAGTAAGCAACATCACAATTAACAGAGAGAAGATTGAAGTTGTCAAGAGTTTCATTTTACTTGGATCCACAACCAATGCCCATGGAAGCAGCAGCTGGGATATCAAACAACACATTGTACTGGGCAAATCTGCTGCAAAAGATCTCTTCTGCTCTTTTGCTCTTAAAGTTTTAAAGAGCAAAGATGTCACTTTGAAGACTAAGGTGAGCCTGCCCCAAGCCCTGGTTATTTTCATGCCTCTTATACATTTGAAAGCTGCACAATGAATAAAGAGGTCTGAAGAGGAATCGATGCATTTGAATTGTGGTGTTGGTGAAGAATATTGAAAATACCCTGGACTGCCAGAAGAATGAACAAATTTGTCTTGGAAGAGGTACAGATAGAATGCTCCTTAGAGGCAAGAATGGCCAAACTTCGTCTCTGGTACTTTGGTCATGTTCTCAGAAGGGACTATTCCATGGAGAAGGATAGTATGCTTGGTAAAGTAGAGGGTCAGCGAAAAAGCGGAAGACCCACTATGAGATGAACTGACACAGTGAGTGCAGCAATGGGCTCAAGCATAGCAATGATGAAGGATGGTGCAGGACAAGGCAGAGTGTCATTCTATTGTGCACAGGGTTGCTATGAGTCAGAACCCATTGGATGTCTCCAAACAATGAAAACAACAGTGGCACATGTATATTTAAAGAGCACCAGAAGCCAGATACACATCACTATGAATTATATATGCATACACAAATACCGAGCAATAGCAAAAAAGAAGAAAGGAAAGGGAACATGACAAATTCATGACATTAGTTGTCTGGGGGAGGAGCAGGAGAATTTATGAGACTGTGGATTGGAAGAAGAGACTTCAACTTTATAATGTTTTATTTCCTCTATTCAAAAAATCGGAAGCAAAGTGACAGAATGTTAGCATTTTTCAGTCCTGAGTGATAGATACATGGGTGGTTTTTATATTATTCTTGTCCTTTTCTTTATTTCTAAAACCCATCACACTCCCCCAAAAGTGTAGTAAATATCCAACCTTATGTCCTTACAATAGTGATTCCATTAGAAGACTGACAGATTTCTACAGGGGATGAAGTAGACTCATGTAACTTCTCAAGTGTTATATAAAAAATAAAACTCATGTGTATATATGCTGTGTATGTACATTGTTTTATGGATAGGGTATAACTCTACCTCTTCCAAGGTAATTTGGAAATATGTGTGGGGAGATTTTGATTTGCAAATATATGAGTGATGCTATTGACATTTAGTGCCTGGAGCCAGGGATATTAAATATCCTGCAGTTTGCAGGTCTGTGCACAACATAAAGAACTGACCAGTCCAAAATGCCAACTATATATAGCCTTTCAAATATTGAGATAGGAATTGCATTTTGCTGAGAAAAACAGAAAATTCTACTATTAGTGTTTTAAATGCATAGCACTTTTTTTTCTTTATGTAACAGGAAGTCTGGAGGTTGCTGGCATTGGTTCAGTGCCCCAAGGATGTCAGAAGTCACTTCCCAGTGATTCTCTTTGCCTTTCCCTCATAGTCCTACAATGGTTGCAGAAGCCATCAAGACCAGTGTCCAGACAGGAAGAAGAAGAAAAGTCTGGAGAACGAAAAGGTAATACTGTATTCAGAAAGCAAAGCTTTTCTAGAAATCCCTAGTAGACTTTCCCTTGTATCTCACTGTATTACATGGCCTCTGCTTACTACTTGCTGCAAAAGAGCTTAGATGTCGGCTTTACAGCTTTCATACTAGAGGAAGACAAGGAAAAAAGGTTTGGAGTGGGTGTAAGCAAGCCAACCCACAGTATCTGTTGCAAAAGTGAATAGGTTAAAATTTCAGACAAAAATAAAATGAGTAGGTGTATCAGGGTTCACTCAGGAAAACAGAAACCACTTTGAATACTTAAAGGGAATTTAATTCAGGATATTGATCACACAGGGGATAGAAGAGCCAAAAAGCTAAACAGAGGATGGTGAGACAGCCCAGAGATTAGCAACCTCACAGAACCACTACCCATTCAATGCTACAAAGACATGGGGGAGAAGGTAGAATTACTGGGGTCACTTGGCAGAAGCTGGAACCAGGACAGACCCATCTAGCAGGAGCTGAAGCCAGAGATGAGCTGCAGTGATTGCAGAAAACAATACCTGAGAGGCAGGGGGAGAGAAATAGCTTGGCTTCTTCTTCTCTCCCACTAGTTTCTTTCATTGCCCAAACCAGCTTTAAGCCAGCTGACACAGGAGCCAGGAGGTACAGTCTGTAGGGGTCCCACTCATAACTCGACGCAGAAGAGAAGGGCTAGGAATACATTAGAGAAAAAACAGATCCAGGACCAAGCATGTTGGGTCAAAGTATAAAACACAAATTTATGTTAAAGTAAAGGAAGCTGTGGACAATAAAAATAAATCAGGGGTAGCAAAAATTAATATCAGATGCTATTGAATTCAAGAGTCAGACCATTAAATGAGATGAAGAAGTTTATTTTTTATGCAAACAGTTTCAATCCATAACAAAGATGGCAGGAATTATCGAAACTTCAAGGGCTAAATAACATGGTATCAATTTTATAAATCAAAACCTTTTAGTAAAACAATGAGAAATTCACAAAACCATCATTATAGAAAGGTACTTTAATCCCCTTGACAGATCAGAAGTAGATAAGGACATTCAACAATAGCTCATATTGAAACATATGGCAGTGGCAAAACCTGCAATCACAGCTTTAAGTGCTTTTATTAATACACAAGAAAAATGAAAATAAATGGATTGAGCTTCAACTCAAGAAAACATAAAAAAACCAATACAACTTTAGGAAAGCAAGAGAAAGGAATCAATAAAAATGAAGACATCAATACATTTAAAAGAAAAGTAGAATTGATAAATTTACCAAAAGCTTATTTCAAAAAGATCAATAAAAGAGGCAAACATTTGGTAAATCTTGTTATATTAAAAAAAAAGGGAGAAGATCAAATATATAGCATTAAAAAAGGTAATATAACCACTGATACGGATTTAACATTTGTACGAGTCAGATTCCATCATCCGTTTCTCAGTTTGTTGGACTTTGGTGGCTTGCGTGTTGCTATGATGCCTGGAAGCTATGCCACCAGTATTTCATATACCAACAGTGTTTACCATGGTGGATAAGTTTCAGTGGAGTGTACAGACTGAGACAGACCAGGAAGAAAGGCCTGGTGATCTACTTCTGAAAATTAGCCAGTGAAAACCCTATGGATCACAACAGAATGTTTCTGATTCAGTGCTGGAAGATGAGCTCCCTACGTTGGAAGGCATTCAAAATACACAGTGGCTGCAACAATGGACCAGAGCATCCCAGTTATCGTGAAGATGGTTCAGGACTGAGGAATGTTTTTTCTATTGAATTAGTTGCAACTCAACAGCAACTAACAACAAAAGGTCATATTATGTATGACTTTAATGTGAAAATCGCAGTGGTAAGGATGATTTTCTAGCAAAATAACAAAATCACCCATTTGGAAGAAGCCTATCTGTGGCTCAAAGGCCCTGCATGTCTGACTTCTGCAGCCCTCATGCCTCATCATGGGCTGTAACCCCCACCCTCTCCATGCTCCGGCCACAGGAGCCAGTTTTCACTCTGCTGTCTCTCCTGGTTCAGGGCTATCAGGCCTGATGTCCTCTCTGTTGGAAGTACGCTGCTGTTTCTTCCTGTGTATATTGTTGGTCTGGCCAACTCATTCTCATTCTTTGGATGTCAGTTTAAATGTCATTTTCTTGGAGCATGTTTTCTTGACCTCCCAGGTGAATTTAGGTCCTATAATGGATCTAGTTGTTTTCCTATGTGTGACATCTATCACAACAGAATGAAAATTAAATGTCCTAAGCTGCCTTCCCCAATAGACTATAAGCTTTCTGAGGGTAAGGACATTGTCTTATCTGATTTCACTTCTCCAGCATCTAGCTAAAGTATATGGTGCAGATACTCAGGAAGTGTTTGTTTCTTAAAAAATTATTTTCTCCCCTCCCTCCTTTCCTTTCTTTCCCCTCTTGCTTCCCTATCCTTCTACAACACCCCATAGAATAATCTAGAAGAAGGGTCCATAGAATAATCAAGAAGCTTAAAATAAAGCCTGCCCTACTTATGTCCTTCTTTAGGTCCTATCCGTGCTCTAGAGTCTAGATCCTGACATCCTGTGAGGGAGGCACGTGCGTTCAGGGCTCCCGTGTGGGGTCCACAGAGAGTTTCTCTATAAACAGCGCTGCTTATCAGGAGCTGCCTGGAGCTGGTGACTCAGAGAACGGCCCAGCAGCCCTGGCTGTTGCTAGGAAACCATGGTTCCCCTGTGGAACCCAGCACAACATTTTCAGGTTGTCCCTGATAACTTAGAGGAAAAGATGGGCTGTCAGAAGAGGTAGAGGGAAAAACAAAAAGCTAAAAATGAAGAAAGTGATTTTCCTTGCCCAGCACTAAATGACATGAATCTATGGGGATTAGAAACAAAAATAGTCCAAAGCGTGGTTAGCATGATGAACAAAGAAAACACTTTGCTCTTGTTACTTTTGACGTTATAAAAATGTACTGAGAAAACATGGCCAAGAAGATGTCTGTTCTGTAGACGTTCTCTGGGCTTTCTGGAGCTTTGGCCACAGGGAGGATTTGGAGAGTTGATGGAGGTTCTGCCATGAGATTCCTGCTGGCATTCTGATTTGAACTTCTAGAGCTGCCTGGTAAGGTGGCTTTTGTGAATGAATGCCTGCCTTGACCTCGGGCATGCATCTGGACAACTGTTAACCAGGTTCACACCAAGAGGACACAGCAGAAGGAGAATAATAAAGTATCTAAGATACAGCAGTGGCTCTCAAATTTGACCATATATCAAAATTACCTGGAGGGTTTTGTAAACACAGATCGCTAGGCCCTCTCCCCAGAATTTCTGATCCAGGAGGCCTGGGAGGGGGCCAAGAATTTGCATTTCTAATAAACTTCCTGGTGATGCTGCTGCTGCTGCTCCAGGGAGCACACCTGGGGAACCTCCACCTTAAACTATTAGGTCTTTCAGGGAATTTGAAAACCACTTTCTTCTTCTTCTTTTAAATGCATTTTATTGAAATATAATTCATGTACAGTGAAATACACAAAACTAAAGGGACATGGGTAAATGCATTTTTTTTTTTTTTTTTTTTTTGCAGTGTTTCCTCCCCTCCCCTCCCAACCCTGGTAACTAACAAAGAGAGTTTCCTTCCACATATAAACCTTTCCTTGACTTTGTACAATAGTGAACTAACACTATATTTGTCCTTCTGTGACTGACTTATTTCATTCATCATAATGTCCTCCAAGTTCATCCACGTTATGTGGTGTTTTGCAGATCCTACATTATTCTTTAGTGTATTTAGTATTCCATTGTGTGTATGTAACATAGTTTGGTTATCCATTCCTCAGTTGATGGGCACCTAGGTTGTTTCCATCTTTTTGCTATTGTAAATATTTGCTGTGATGAACATGGGTGTGTGTATACCTGTTCTTGTCCTGGCTGTCACTCCTTTAGGATATATATGTAGTAATGGGATTGCTGGGTCAAATGATATTTCTAATTCCAGCTTTTCAAGGAATCGCCATACTGCTTTCCACAGTGGTTGTATCATTTCACAGTCCTTCCAGCAGTGTATGGGAGTCCCAATCTCTCCACATCCCCACCAGCATTTGTTATTTTCTGTCTTACTAAACTTTGCCATGAATGCTGGGGTGAGATGCTATCTCATTGTTGTTTTGCTTTGCATCTCTCTGATGGCTAATGATCGTGAGCATTTCTTCATGTATTTGCTGGGTGCCTGAATATCCTCTTTGGTGAAGTATCTATTCATGTCTTCTGCCCATTTTTTAAATTGGATTGTTAATCTTTTTGTTGTTGAGGTGTTGGAGTTTTCTACACATTTTGGAGATAAGTCCTCTGTCAGATATGTAATTATAAACAAGTATGAATTTATTGCTGTCATTTTGTTATGTGCTTTTTCATAGTGTTGATTTCTTTATTCCATACAATTTTCTGTGCTGAGCTCATTTTGTGTATGAATCATGTTATCACTTCCTTAGTTGCTATGTTTTAGTATTTGCTAAATATTTGTGCTGGTCCTCTTTTTTACTTTGATGTAAAGGTTTATCATTTTTTCTTTGTAGTTACCCTGTGATTTATAATTTTCTTCCCAAGTTTAGAACAGTCCATTCTATCTTGTAGTTGTCTTGACTTCCCTATCATTTAGAAATTCTGTAACTACAGTTTTTTCCCTCTTTTTGGTTTGTAGTTGCCCTCATTTGTCAATTGATGTCTCTGGTTCACTGCCTACAATCTTGTAGGCTTATTTACTTTGGTTACTTCCATAACTGGGTTTGTTTCTGTGTTATGCCATCATGTTAATGGTGTTGATGGTCAATTGTTGTTTGCTGCTGTTGGTTCTCTGTTCAAAGGACTCCCTTTTGCATCTCTTGCAAGGTTGGTTTGGTTTTAACAAATTCCCTTAATTTCTGCTTATCTGGAAATGTCCTAATTTCACCATCATATTTAAGGGATAATTTTGCTGGGTATATAATTTTTGCTTGGAAATTTTTCCCTTTCAGTGTTTTACATACACCATTCCATTGTCTTCTCACCTGCGTGGTTTCTGCTGAGAAATCCGAGCTTAGTCTTATTGGTTGCTCCTGGTAGGTAACTTTTCATTTTTCCCATGCTGCTTTCAGGATTCTTTTTTGGCTTTGGTTTTCGTGAGTTTGATGATGATATGTCTGGGTGATTTTGTTTTGGAGTCTACTTATTTGGGGTTTGTTGGACTTCTTGAATGGATATATTCTCATCTTTCATCATATCAGGAAAATTCTCTTCCAACAGATCTTTGACAATTGTCTCCATGCTTTTATTTGTCTCTTCCTTTTCTGGAATTCCAATTACATGTAGCATATTCCTTTTGATGGTATCCCACATGAACCTTAGGCTTTCTTCATTTTGTTTTGAT
>NW_006921675.1:3667880-3669319 GCF_000298275.1 Orycteropus afer afer | reverse complement strand
TATCTACGTAAGCAGGTTACTGTGCTGTGCTCCTCTATTCACTAGTTGGCAGCACTTATACACTCACCACCTGTCTCCTTTCCCATTGTCAGCCTCCCATATGTCCCTGCCATCCTTGGCAAATGGAGCCTATTCTTAGGTCCCTGGAATCTGAATGAGAATGCTGTCACTTTAAAATCCAAAATGGTTGCCACTTATAAACATTCAAAATGGCTTTGCCCTCATTCACTTTAAATATCCAAAATGGCCACAGCTTGTGAGCATTCAAAATGGCTGTGTCCTCCAGATAGCTGAGTCCACAGCTCAGTTTGTCTCCCCCCCTTGCTGTTTTCTTTCCTAGGCATAGGCCACTAGTGCAGTCATCCCTGCAGCCCTTGATGACCAGGGCTGATCTTTAGGTCAATTCTTAGGTCCCAACTCCAGTTGGAAATATTCATGCTGTTGGTCCTATCAGAATAGTTGACAGTATGCTGCTCCAACCATCTCTGTACTCACTGTTTTCATTTAGGTTTTTCCACTAGGTGGTGCCGAATCTACATCTGAATATTTCCATTTAAGCTCAGGGCTCCACAATTATCTTCTGTATCTCTGGCAATTTTTTTCTTTTTTCTTTGTTGAAGAGGGTCTGTGTAGTTTGTCTACCTATTCTGCCATCTTACTGGAAGTCAGAAATCACTTTGTTAATGAAGAAACTGAAGTCCAAGGAAGTACAGTGGATCACCAAGATCACTTGACTACAGTTGGTGGGCTAAAACCCATGCTTCCTGAATTGAATATTAGTGCTTTCTCCACTACAAAACTCTCCTCAATTGGTCTCTCTTTAAAAATTCCAAATTACTCCAGATGGTCACCAACAGAGTGGTCTTACTAAGTGAATGCCAAGTTGCTAAATCCGACCCTAGTAGCACCAGCTTGGAATATGAAGTTAGAGATAGTTTGTAAAAAGGCTTTGTGTTCTTTCTAGCATTGTCTGTCATCTTTCTAAATACTGTATATAAAAAAGGAAGCATAGAAACAATTAATCTGAAGGACAAATGGACAATGTGAACCCGTCTCCAAGACCCTGAGAACTAGCTGGTGCCCAGCTACCTCTGCTGACCACCCTGAGAGGGATCACAACAGGAGGTACTGGGTAGAGTGGGAAAAAATGTGGAACAAAACTCATAATAATAATAATAAACTAGGTTTACTGGTCTGATAGAGATTGGTAGAACCTCAGAGACTATGGCCCTTTGACATGTCTCAGGCCTGGAATCAAATTCACCCCTGTGGTTCAACTTTCAGCCAAATAATAGACAGGCCTATAGGGTAAACAATCACACCAGAGAGGTAGACACTCCTTAGAATAACCAACCATAGGAGAACAAAAGGACAACATTTGCCCAGGGTTTAAAGCTCAGAAAGCAGGAAGGGATGGGAGAGAAGGATGAAGGGAAAGG
>NW_006921675.1:3652070-3665065 GCF_000298275.1 Orycteropus afer afer | reverse complement strand
ATAAAGAAAACAAAAGTCCTCACAACTGGACCAAAGAGCAGCATCATGATAAATGGACAGAAGATTGAGGTTGTCAAAGAATTCACGTTGCTTGGTTCTACAGTCACAAAAACTTCATGTCCACTAGATGGTATTCAGATAGTGCTAGTGGACAAATTCTTATTTCTATAGCTTAGTGGTGCTAAGAAACATAAACTGGAGAGTTTCTTGTTCCTACCAGGATTTTATCTTTGTTCATATTGTTTCTGCCTCATGGGGTAAACTACACATATGTGAGTGAGGGCAGATATAAGACATTTTTACTGTGTATGATGCTTTAGTTTTCAATATGCTTCATACACATTATTTCCTTTGAGCTTACTTCTCAAATTTGTAGAAATTAGCATCTTGTTTTACCTTTGAGAAAATGAGGTTCAAATACGTCCATTGGAAAGTAGCAGAGCTGGAACTTGTTTCTAGACCTTATAACTTCTGATTTCAAGTAAACCATATTTTATCCAAAAAAGAGTAAATCAGGGATATATCATAGAGGATGTAAAGATTGGCTGGCTGAGTGAGCAGAGAGGCCTTTGAAGGAAGAGCTGGAATGGGCAAGGACTCTGGCATATGAAAATATTGAGAAGGGGACATGATGGTGACCAGCTGTACACAGAATGAATCCCCTCCCTACCTCCCATCCCCACCCCCGACAGTGAGTGTTCTGATTTGTGCATCTTAGGTCTGGAGTAGCAGGGCAGACAATATCATAGCATGACCTGTGACTTTCAGGAAGACAAGAGATTAAGAAAATGTGGATTGAACTCGCAAGAGGAAAGATGGTGTTTCAAATGGAGCAAAAGCCAATTACCTCTGAGATTCTCCACACAGAGTCAAGATAAGACCTAAGAAGGTGAAGAGGCTGTTTCAAAATCACATTCCAGCTGAAAATGCAAAATGACTGTGGACAAATAGAAGGATTTGTGCAGACCAAAGTCACCCAGGAATTATCCATATACTATCTACTCAGTGCTCTATATAAGTATTACACTGTGTTGTATATCATTAATATTGTCATGTAGTAGAGTGCTTGATCTATATCTCAGATGTTCTCAGTGGTGCTGTGAAAAGGAATTATGTTAACCAGCAATATTCTATACATTTAATTACTCCTGGGAAATTAATATAGCAATAGCATTGACCAAGGAGTTAAAAGAGGAGGGCATTTTGGGTATGTGGATTAGCAGGCAGATAGGTACTAAGAAGGGAATGGGTTTAGTCACCAGGGAAGAATAAAAACTCTTGCCTGGATGGAGTGAAGATTCTGGGAATAAGAGAAAGTACAGTTGGGCAGGTAACTTGAGACTGGATTAGGTCTGGTGTATCATGCTGAGGAATCCTTGGGTGGTACAAACGGTCAGCACACTTGGCTACTAACAGAAAAGCCTGGCAACAGAAGAAATGGGCAAGTTTCTAGAAACACACTATCTACCCAAACTAACAAAATCTGAAGTAGAAAATTTAAACAGACCTATCATGAAAGAAGAAATTGAACAAGTAAAAAAAAAAAAAACTCCCAACAAAAAAGTTCTAGCCCAGATGGTTTCACCGATGAATTATCCCTAACATTCCAAAACAGCTGGCATCAATTCTTTTCAAACTATTCCAGAATAGAGAAAATGGTAGAATACTCCAAACTTGGCCTATGGAGTAAGCATAATCTCAATACCAGAACCAGACAAAGATACCACTGAAAAAGAAAATTATAAATCAATATACCTCATGAAGGAGCTCTGGTGGCATAGTGGATAATGCTGTTGACTGCTAACCAGAAGGTCAGTGGTTCAAACCCATCAGCTGCTCCGCAGAAGGAAGACTGGGTGATCTACTTCCATAAAGATTTACTGTCTTGGAAATCCAATGGGGTTCTCTATAAGTCAGAAATGACTTGATGGCAGTGAGTTGTTTTTTTTTAATCCCTCATGATCATAGATGTAAAAATCCTCAACAAAATTGTAGCCAACAGAACCCAACATCATACAGGGAAAAAAAAAAAATCATGGCCAAGTGGGATACATATCAGGAATGTAAGGATGGTTCAAGATTAGACAAACAGTCCATGTAATCTACCACATAAATAAAACAAAGGAAAAGAACCACATGATCATATCAATTGATGCAGAAAAAGCAGTTGAAAAAATGCAACATCATTCTTGATAAAAAACATTCAGCAAAATAGGAAAAGAAGATAAATTCCTCAACATAATTAAGGGCATATATATACAAAATCAAAAGCCAAAATTATTCTCAATGGAGAGAAACTGAAAACATTCCCCTTGAGAATAGGAGCTAGACAAGGATGTCCTTTATTGTCACTCCTGTTCATTATTGTATTGGAAGTTCTAACAAGAGCAATAAGACAAAAAAAGGGAAATAAAAGGCATCCAAATTAGCAAAGAAGTAAAACTATCTCTTTGCAGATGATATGATCCTATACATAAAAAATCCCAGAGACTCAACAAAAAAAACTACTGCAACTAATGGAAGGATTGAGCAAAGTGGCAAAGTACAAGATCAACATATAAAAATCAGTTGGATTCCTCTATGATAACAAAGAGAACAATGAAAAGGATATCAGGAAAACAATGCTATTTATAATAGCCACCCAAAAGATGAAGTATTTAAGAATAAATCTAACCAGAGACAAAAGACCTATACAAAGAAAACTATAAAATACTACTACAAAGAACCAAAAAAGACCTATATAAATGGAAGAATGTATGAAGCTCACGGAAAGAAAGACTTAACCTTGTGAAAATGTAAATATTACCCAAAGTGATCTACAGATATAATGCAATCCTGATTCAGATCCCATTATCATTCTTTCAAGAGATAGAAAAGTGAATCATTAACTTTATATGGAAAAGAAAAAGACCCAGGGTAAGCAAAGCACTACCAGAGAAGAACAAAGTGGGAGACCTCACACTGCTGATCTCAAAGCCTATGATAGTCATGGTAGTCAAAACAATTAGATATTGGTAAAATAACAGACACATAGATCATTGAACAGAATTGAGATCCTGAAAGTAAATCTATCAACCTATGCACAGTTAATCTTTGACACAGGGCCGAAACACATTAAATAGGGAAGATATAGTCTCTTTAAGAAATGATGCTGGTAAAACTGGAAATCCATTTGCAGAAAAATGAAAGAAGATCCATATCTCTCACCATTTACAAAAACTAACTCAAGGTGGGTCCAAAACCTAAATGTAAGACCTAAAAGGAGAAAGATTGTCAAAGAAAAAATAGGGTCAAACTTAGGGGACCTAATACATGGGACAAACACACAATCCAACTAAAAATGCACAGTGGAAGACAAATTAGTCAACTGGGACCTCTTAAAAATTAAACATTTAGGCACATCAAAAGTCTTCACCAAAAGAGTAATAGGATAACCTACAGACTGGGAACAAATTTTTGACAATGACACATCAGATGCAGGACAACCCTCTAACATTTATAGAAAATTTCAACACCACAACAACGAAAAGACAAACATCCAATTAGAAAAATGGGCAAAAGACATGAACAGACACTTCACCAAAGAAGGCGTTCAGGCAGCTGACAAACACATTAAGAGGTGCTCACAATCATTAGCCATTGAGAGATGAAACCAAAACAACAATGAGATATCATCTCACCACAGCATTAATAGCAAAGTTTAAAAAAAAAAAATCTGGAAAACACTGGAAAGAGTGTGAAGAGACTGGAACCCTCCTACACTGCTGTTGGGACAGTAAAATGGTGCAACTACTATGGAGAATGATATAGTATTTCCTTAAAAATTGGAAATAAAAGTGTACCATATGATTCAACAATCCCCCTACTAGGGATATTTTCTAGAGAAATAAGAGCCAGGACATGAACAGCTATATGTACACCCATGTGCATTGCAGTATTATTCAAAATAACAAAATGGTAGAAACAACCTAAGTGCCTATCAATGGACGAATGGATAAACTATGGTACATATACATAATGGAATATTATGCAACATTAAGGAATAACTAGGAACTTGTGAAATACCTCATAACATGGATGAACCTGGAGGACATCATGCTGAGTGAAATTAGTCAATCACAAAAAGACAAATATTGTATGAGATCATTACTATAAAAAATCAAGAAAAGGTTTACTCACAGAAAGAATCATTTTTTTAAAGGTTACAAGGAATGGGAAGGGAAGAAAGGGTAAATCACTAACTAGAAGAGTTAACTTGAGTGAAGGGAAAGGCAATACACAATAAGGGGGAGGTCAGCACAAAATTATCAAGGCAAAGGAAGACACTAGGAGGAGCACAAGAATTAAAGGCAACAAAGGTAAATAATATTACATACACAAGCCTGCAATAACAGTAACAGCAATGATCTATGAGTGGATACATAGATAGACACACAAGCTGAACAGGAGTGGGAGGGCCACTGGGTCTACACCTACGAATATATATAAGTGTGACAGGATATTTCTACATATGTATTTATATGTGAAGGCGCTCTGGTGGTGCAGTGCCTAAGGCATTTGACTGCTAACCTGAAGGTCGCTGGTTTAAACCCACCAGCTGCTCTGCAGAAGGAAGAAGAGGCAATGTGCTTCTATAAAGATTTACCACTTGGAAAACTCAATGGGGGTCACTCTGAGTCAGAATTGACTCGATGGCAGTGGGTTTGGTTTTGTTATTTATATGTGCTGCGCATATATCCATGACTATAGTAGAGCATACAAGGGGCAAAGTTATGATAACTTCTTAGTCATAACCAAACACCTTGAGGGAAAGAATTGCTAGACCTGAGGCTCAGTACCATAGTCTTGGGGGACATCAAGGTCAACTGGCATAATATAATCCACAAAGACAGTATTCTACAGTGCACTTTGATGAGTAGAAACTGGGATTTTAACTAAGGTATAACTATTGGTCTCTTTCTGTCCAGAGAAAAGAAGAGTGGAGAAAATCAAAGACTCATGGAAACAATTAGTCCAAAGGACAAATGGGCAACATGAATCCCACCCTCAATGACTCTGAGACCAGAACTAGATGGTGCCCAGCTACCACTGCCTTCTGCTCTGAAAGGCATCATAATAGCAAGTCCTGGATAGAGTGGGAGAAAAATGTGGAATAAAACTCAAAATAATAAAAAAGACTAGGCTTATTGGTCTGATAGAGAGTGGTAGAACCTCTGAGACTATGGCTCTAGCCACCCTTCAGGGCTGGAACCAAACTCATCCCTGTGGCTCAACTTTCAGCCGAACTCTGGTGGTGTAGTGCCTAACGCATTTGACTGCTAACCAGAAGGCTGATGGTTCAAACCCACCAGCCACTCCTGGGGAGGAAGGATGGGCAATCTACCGTAGTGATACCGCCTTGGAAACCTAAGGAGGGGTCGCTATGAGTCAGATCTGACTTGACGGCAGTGCGTTAATAAGGTAAACAGCCACATCAGAGAGGTACACACTCCTTAGAACAACCAACAACCAACCTTAGGAGATCAAAAGGGCAACATTTGCCCAGGGATAAAGCTCAGTAGACAGGAAGGGATAAGTGTGGTAGTTCAGTTTGTGTGTCAGCTTGGCTGGGCCTGGTTTGAGTGACTGGACAGCTGGATGTAGTATTGCCCATGATGAGACTGGTAATGAACTCCATGGTGGAATCTACTGGAGCAGCTGAGTAGCTGCCTTAGGCAGTGGTCTGCTTTCAGTGTATGAGACGAAGCTTTTTAGGACTGGTCTGTAGCTTCTGACACACTTGAATGCTGCATGTAGCCAAGTCATCATTTAGCAGCCTGCCAACTTGTCTGCCAGTATTGAGACTCTTAATGGACTTGAATCAATGGCCTGCTGTGTGGTTTGGTAATATCGGGACTGTGCCTTTTCACTTGTCGACTTTGGGTTTATCAGTCTCAGCAGCCAGTAACTGCCTAAGTAAAGAAAGTCCCCAGTTTCAGTGGCCAGGAACAAGAGGCAGAGCTGAAGCCCAAGATTGAGGGGCTTTCACCAAGACCCTAGAGCCTGGCACTTTGAACTTGGACTTTTAGCCTCCAAAACCGTAAGAGAATAAACTCCTATTTGCTAAAACCATCCACCTCTGCTATTTTCTGTTAGAGCGGCACAAAATAACCAAAACGAAAAGAAAGAAGGATGAAGGGAAAGGGTAAACACAGAGAAAACATGGAAAAAGTGCTGTTACATTGTGGATATTGCAATCAATGCCATGAATCAAAATGTATATGAATTATTGAAGAGAAAACCAATTTGCTATGTAATCTTTCACCCAAATCACAACGGAAAAAACAGAAAAACAAAAAAACAACCCCCTGGAGCACAGTTCCATTCTGAGACACTTGAGGTTGTAATGAGTTTTATTTCTGACGTCACACTGAGAAAGGCTGCCATCATGGTGGGCATTTGGGCAGCACTGAAGGTTTTTAAACAAGTGTCCTTTTGGGAAGATTATTCCAGTGAGGCACAGGATGGCTAGGAGTGAGAACAGCCTGGAGACCTAGGCTACTGGGGTAATTTTCATATGAGATAATAAAGGGCTGATCTTGTGAGGAAGTGGGAAGGAAGGACAGATACGAAAGACACTGAGATGAGTCTCTTTTATTTGCCAGTGACAAAGTCAATTGTTGAACATATTGTCCCCACTGGGATCCTGTGAGTAAGAAGCAGGTTTTCCTACCATTCTCTTAACCTTACATTCTAGCTGCTTGTTTTCCCAATGTGGCCTCCTGTTGTCTTAATGGAACAGTGGAGCTATGTTCATTAAAACTGTGCAGCACATTACAAGTATCACTCATTTTAAGTAACTGGTTTTATAGCATTTCAAACCTGCCAAGTTGATAAATTAGACACTGTACTATTTTACACAATCTGGAGTTTCAGATTTAGGGAATTTTGAAAATTAGCAAATCCTGTGGCAAATGGCAGCACCTGCTGGCAAATGTGATATTACAGGCTGACTATAGTAGAGGATGTAATGGCCCAGAAAAAGATGGCGAGAACAAAACTGCAGGAGCTGGAAGGGTTGAGGAGAGAGCTCTGTGGGCTGGGGAGAAATTAGTATATTCTGGGAGAAGACAGAAAAATCAATGAATGATGGCAGGAAAGTCTCAAACTGGGCGAATCAATCCAGAGAACTTCTAAAAGATCTAATATGTGTCTGTTGCCATGCAGGGTGCTGTGAGTAATATAAATGCGGTATTAGACAAGGTTCATGACCTCATTGGCAATTATACATTCAGAGTGATAAATTCTAAACGTCCAAATGCTGCAGAAAGTTTTCTTAGGATAACATTACAACGTGCAGCACTTTGAGAATCTGACTGCCCTTCCAAAACTTTCTTCCATAATGATTTTGAACTTAATGCCTTAGTGCCTAAAGCACTTGACTGCTAACCAGAAGGCTGGAGGTTCAAACCCACCAGACACTCCTCAGAAGGAAGGTTGGGCAATCTACTTCCGTAGTGATACCGCCTCAGAAACCCAAGGAGGGGCTGCTATAAGTTGGGTCCGACTTGACGGCATATAACAACAACAACAACTAGACATTAGTGTGTGTGTATTTGTGTGTGTGTGTAAGGGGAAGGCATGGTTATGAGTTTTCCAGACTATATGATTCTTATACATAATTCAAGGAAGATACCGAAATCTCCATATGGCCTGGTTATAAATTTTCAGAGGAATTGGTGTGCAAGAAGACTTCACAGCTTCTTGTTTTGTTTATATCCCAGCTCCCCCCTCCCCCCCGGAAAGAACTTAAGGCTACTTTGAGGCAAACATAGTCAACAAACTGTAAGAACTAACTATGTGCAAATCTCTATATTGGTTATTGAAAGCAATAACACGAGGCATGAGACATAGTGATTACCAACCAAAAAACAAAACAAAACAAAAAGACAGATTGGGAAGACAGGAGTAAATGTAAGAAATTTAAATAATAATAAAAGGTAATCCTGACTCTGCAGTTCTCTAGCTGGGTAATCTTGGGCAATTTATGTAAGCTCTTGGTGCCCTATCTGTAAAAAGGGGATAATAATAGCACCACCTCACAGGGTTGTTGTGAGTTTTAAATAGGTTAATATATGTAAAGTGCAATAGAAAGCTGCCTGGCATATAGTAAGCACTATATGTGCTAGCTACTATTATTATGGTAAGTGGTGAACGAGTTGTATTTTCAGCAATCTCTGTAGGAGTTAGTTGTAAATCCTTTTGGGAAATAATGGTATAAATAAAGAAACAGTGTTTAGAAGAAAAGAACACAGAAGGATGAAGTAGGGAGGATTATTGTGGGGTAGAGGGTGATTCATGTAAGCTGAATTTTTGAAAAGAAGTCAGGTTTACGTAAGAAGAGAGGCAGGCAGAATGTCCCAAACCATGGTGTAGAGAGGGAATTGCATGCCGCCTGATAAAGGGGTGGGAAGAAAGGCTGGTTTGATTGGGCAGAGGGGAAGCAGTTGAAGCCCTACCCTGGGATGGTTATGGAGAGCCTTGAATGCCAGGCTGAAAAGTCACAACTTTACTCTGAAGACTCTTGGGAGCCACAGATGAGGTTTACATGTGTGTGTGTGTGTGGGTGGCACCTGAAGAAAATGAATCTGCACTGGAAGGGTGAAGCACCCAGGGCCAGAAGACTGATGAAAGTCAAGTCAGTGTAGGACAAGGAATCTAGACAAAGGGGAAGGCAGATAGGATAATGAAATGGACCTCACTGAGGAAGACTAGTAGAACCTGGTGACATTGAATGTGGGACAAAGGAGGGGATGGGAGGAGATTCTTTTCTACAGTTGAAGCTGGAGATATTGGGCTAATTCAAGTATCATCAAGTGGCCTAAGGAGAAGGAGGGAACGCCGCAAATGGTAAGTTTTAGTCTGGATGTGTTGAAGTGGAAGTGATAAGAAAAAAATTGAGGACTTGTAATAAATATCTGGGGCAATGTCCATCAAGAGGCTCAGACAAATGTCCTTAGCAGTTCTAGGGCAAAAATCTCCCTGAGTATGGAGACCATTCCTTGACAGAAATCCAAACTATTTTCTCACCTTTACATGTTTAGTATATGGAATATCATTATAGGGACAGTGACTTAACTGCTTTTAGGTTGAATCTGGGTAGCGTATGTCTGAACTCCTCAAAAAGCACTCGAACAATGTAAAATTTTCATCATTATAATAAGCATGAAGTCTGGCTCATCCATCCTGGCTAATTCCTGTTCAGCCTTTGTGTTGACTTTCTGCCTGAGGACCCCAATGTCTCTCCATCCAATTTAGCATTAATATTAATGATGGCCGCTAGAGCAGAAAGTCACATCAGCGTGCAAAGCCATGGATCTGCTCCTTAAAGAGTTGCCAGTTTACCAAACGCAAAGGTCTATGGCTGTTTATGTCCTTCAGATGAAGTCAGTAAGTGATGAGAAGATCTCCTTTCCTCGAGTGAAAATCTGATGCCATTAGAGAATGTTTGCTCTTTGCAACCTCATTTACCAGCACATTAAACAGCGGTTCATTAAGCTGTAAGCAGCTGTGTAGTGGCACCAGAGGCTTCTGAGGGCACTGGGCTGAGATGGTGGCTTCATTGTTACTTCTGAGTCTGGGACCATTTAGAGCTCTGTAGGAAGAACAGACAGAGTAGTGAATGCAGTGAAATTGAACATGGCCAGATTAGTCCTAACATCGAATTAAAGCTATAGGCTCTGAGATCCAGGAATAGTAACAACATTACACATAAAGCAAGATGGGGTAAATTTTTCAAGTTATCATTTGTTTTGCCATTTTAAGGCTTGAGTGATCAGATGGAATAGGGATAGGAAGTGAAGTGGACATAAAAATTCTAATCTATGTTTTGGCTCAGTTACTGAGTCTAGTTAGAGGTATTCCTCTTTGTCTTAGGTTTTTGCCTTCGCCCCCCCGCCCCGTGTGACATTGTGGATGAGGTCAAAATTATCTCCAGGTTGTGGGATTTTTCCAGTTTGCCAAATCTGTTCACCTGTTCTTCTTCCAGTTGTAAGTCAGCAATGCCTCCAGCGGCAGTGAGCTAAAATAACTCACTGTGAGTTGAGTCATACTTTCCATTTTTATAACTTTTGCTTGTTCTATAGTCTAATTTTAGGTATGACTTATATATTTTTTTTTCTCTAAGTGCTACATTAATAAAATTCACAATGCCTGGGATGTAGCAAAGATTCAAATGTTTGTTAAATGACTGTTTCGTAATCGTAGTAGGCAGGAAAGAGCTCAGGGAGAAAGCTGTTCCCTGGCTTTGGTGATGTTCTTGTGCAAGCAACATAGGCCTAAGAGTGAGGTGCACTCAGGTCCCAATCCTATAGGCAAACTGCTGAAATGATTTGAATCCCAGTTTCCGTATCTGCTAAATGGGAGCACAGAATCTTCACGGAACCACTGTGAAGACTGAAGAGATAACGTATTCAAAAGAGCAATAATACCAAGCTAATTTATAAGCCCTCAGAAAATATTTGCTGAAGAAATGGATAACCCTAAGGGAAAATTTCAGAAGATGTGGACAATCATCCCAATATAGCCAAATTTCTGAAGTGTTACACTGAGGCAAAGCATCCGCCTGGTGTTCATTCTTACTATAATCTTCTCTTCCTCATACAGATTTTTAAATCACCCTGTTTGTAGTGGAAGGGGAACTTGTATATCTCCTTAAAAGTGTGGAATTTTTCTAAAGTTGAATTTAAAGGGATTTACTCTCTGTTTTCATTACTGTAAACCAAGAGCAAGGATGGGTTCTATAGGTATCTTTCTAATTGTCATGAGACCTTAAGATTGCTTAAAATGACCAACAAAGAAGCAGTGTGAAGTGAGCTTCATGAAAACTTCATGTCTCAAGAGAGTGTTTGTAGACAAAATTGTGCCACTGTGTCCTCAAGATTGGACCACTGCTCCCCTGAGAGCCACCAGTGAGACAGACTCATGCTCTCATTGACTTTCCAGACCATTTTGGGCATTAGCCCTCTAGCCATCATGAAGAGAGTGTGATGGATTGGTCTCTGATTCAGGGCTTCATTTTTCTTCACAAAGTAGTAGTAAGCAGAAATATTTCTGAGAAAGAAGTGGGGCTTTGTGCTGAGAGTACTCTTCAACAATTTGGCTTTCCCATCAATTAACTGACATAGAGAAAGGAGCCTCAGAATTAATGAACAAACCCTTCAATGAATCACGTAAAATCTAACAGAAACCCATAGGTGTCTTTTGACCCAATGGTCTCTGACCTTAACATTGGCTGTGGAAATCAAGCACGTGGTCCTCAGGTAGACTGATTTAATGGGCTTCAGAGCTTGTAGGTACAGCCAGTTCCAAAATGTTGTAACTTGCCTCCCTCATTTTTAAAAGCTTTGGCTTACTTCTTAGTCATGCCTTTTTTTTTTTTTTTTTAAATCCTAAATCATAACTCAATTTATATTGGCTTTCAAAGAGAAACTTAACATTTCATAACATTAAACACACACACACACACACACACACACCCTTGCCCTAGTAGCCACTGATCTGAAGCTATTATGAGACATTACCTTGATTTTACCAGTCTCCTAGGGTGTTTGTTTTTTAATCTGCAATTCAGAACTACAGGGGAGGGTTATAAGGCTGTATGCAGCTTACTTGTAACTTTACTCAGATATGACTGTGGGGAACTCCTGAAGATGGCAGCAGCACTTTAAATTTCACCAGCCCATTGGGAGTGGAGCTGTTGCATTGTGGTGAATTATGGTCAATGTCATGAGACAAAGTGTATGTGAACTGCTGTATGGAAAGTGAATTTGCTCTGTAAATTTTCACCCAAATCACAATTAAAAAAAAAAAAAAAATTCACCAGCCCAGGAAGGGCTTGTGGTTAACACAGCCAGAAATCAAGTGACTTGCCAGTCTCCTATTTGTTGTCTCTTCCCCACACTGACATTTCAGACATTAGTTCAGATTTCAACTTTACCTCTTTGAGTCTTACACACCATAAAGCATAGACACAAGAACTTAAAGCCTATGAGATGTCTAATCTTGTTGTCAAAGAATGAGAGGATTTTTTAAGCCTTTCAATAAATACCGCTAGCCCCTCTTATCCCCCTCCTTGATGTAGATTCCCTGTTTACATGAAGGTTAAACTGACAAAACAGAAAGGGGTCTTGTAGACTGTACATTGATTTTTAAAATGATATCACTTTCCACTGGCCACTCAAACTATTAGGCAAAGAATGAGAAAATTATATCTTCTGCTTTCTATTGCCAGAAATGCCCATTAAAGAAAATTAGTAGTTACTCTGTAATTGCTGAAAACTGTAAATCACAATGCCTTGTATATCAAGAGGGGGACTATAGTATAAATCTGAGCCTTTCACATCTGATTTGAAAAAGCTGTACTATTCATATAATTTTCTACATGGTGTGAAGATGTAGAACCTATTTTCTAAAGGAATTGTTACCTTTACATTTATTGTTTCTAAAGCTTAGATTTTTAAGTTGCAAAGGCAATATAAACTTGCATAAAGACTCAAACAATTCAGAGATAGAAGTTAATAACCACCTCTATTCCATCCTACTTCCTAAGGTAACTAATGTAAAAAGCTAGCTGTGTCTGCTTCCACATTTTTACTTTGTTCATAAAAAATTTACCCCAAAAATGTGAGGTCTTACCATATACATTATTGCGACATTTCCAGATCACTAGATATAGTCTGAATGCTTATATGATGTTGTTAGTTGTCATCGAGTTGCCTCCGAGTCCTGGCAATCTCATGTATAACAGAACGAAATGTTGCTTGGTCCTGTGCCATCTCCATGATTGTTGGACTGTGTGAGTTCATTACTGCAGCTATTGTGTAGTGCCTTCTCACCTCGGAAGCTCATCCACCAGCACTATATCAGACAATATTCTGTTGTGATCAATAGGGTTTTCATTAGCTAGTTTTCAAAACTAGATTGCCAGGCCTTTCTTCCTAGTCTTAGTCTGGAAG
>NW_006921675.1:3644839-3651965 GCF_000298275.1 Orycteropus afer afer | reverse complement strand
AAACAACTCACCACCATCGAGTCAGTTGCAGCTCATGGCGACCCCCCTTTGGGTTTCCAAGGCGGTGTCACTATGGAAGTACATTGCCCAACTTCTGAGGAGTGGCTGGTGGGTTTGAACCGCCAGCCTTCTGGTTAGCAGTCAAATGCCTAAGGCACGACACCACCAGAACTCCTGCATAATATTCTATAGTGTGGATATAGCATAATGTATTCAACCATCACTCTGTGATTAACATTGGTACTATTTTCTGTTTTGTTGCCACCACACACAATGCAGCAGTTGCATGTTCAGCCTTGTGTACTTTTATTACTATAGGCCAGAGCCTGCAAAGTGCAATGTCGTGTAGAAGAGTTTGTGTACTATAAGTTTAAGGAAATACTGCCAGATTACCTTCTGAAATGGTTGTGACAATATTTGAGTGTTCATTTGCCACATTCTTACCAGCACTTGAGATTACTACATGTATATTTAAATTGCCTGATTGATAGGAGCTCTGGTGGCATAGTGCCCACTCCTCAGAAGGAAGCCTGGTTAATCTACTTCCATAGAGATACTGCCTTGGAAACCCAAGGAAGGGTTGCTATGAGTCAGAATTGACTCACTGGCAGTGAGTTGGGTTTGGTTTTCGGTTATCTGATGGATAGAAAATAGTATCTTCTTTGAATTTGTATTTCCCAGGCAAGACTTTTTCTCATAGTGTTTAAGACCATGGACTAAGATCCCAACTGCTTTGCTGTGTGGCTTACTAGCCATGTGAACTTAAGCATGCCTAATCTCTTTATGACTCAGTTTCATCACCTGGAAATGGGAAAAATAAGAGATACTAGTAGGATTAATTGAGTTGATAACGCAAAGGCTTAGAATGGTGTCTGGTGCTTAGAAGAGTGTCTGACACACAATAAGCCCTGTATGACTTAAATAGGTAAATTCTAGTGATACTGGCCATCTTTTTGTATGTATATTAACCATCATATTTCTTCTGTTAAATATGAATGTTAATGTATTTAATTTTTTGTGTAAAAGAATAGCTTTATTTTATTTTATTTTTTTAAATTTCATTTAGCAAATGACACCTAGAAGAAAGAATAGCAGTCTCCCCTCCTTATCCAGGAAACACTTCACTGCTTGGAAATGCCTGAAGTGGAGAATTTTGCTGCAATGTTTAATTGAGAAGGAAAAGAGAAAGGTTTTGGAAACTGGAAATGTAATTTTCTAAATAAATGAACATTCCAGGTTAACTCCTACTTATCTATGTAAAAAAATGACTTGAGATTCTTTTTCCTAATACATGGGACCTCAGTTTACCTGGATACAGTTTTAAATCCATTAGGGCTTTTCAGAGAGAGCTACGAGGACACTGGAAAGCAATTTAATTGCCAAGGGTACAATTTTATAAATGAAAAATAGTCATTTGATATCTTGGATTTCAGACTAGGCCAGCCTTTCCTGTTGAGATTACTAACCACAAATCTCTCTTCTCCATTGGTTATGTTTCACTAGGATTTGTCCTCTACAGGGAATCTTGTATTATTTATCAGTCACATAAATCTAAAAACACCCAGCATCAAGCTTGCTTAAATGTCAGAGACAACTATTTCTGTGTTCTTCCTCTCAGCTTCTATCAGCAACATGCTCTTTTTATGTTTTCCCTATATCTTCAGTAGGATGAAGAGATGCTCTTTCAGCAGGTACTGGTTTTAGTCTGTTTCAGTTAAATTCAAATTCAAGCAGTTCTATTGCATTTCAGAATTATAAGAGCAAAAGAGAGGAGGAGGAGAGGGAGAGACTTTGTGAATCACATTTGCATTTTGTGCAGTATTCTTAGGCAATATCAGATTGATTTTTTATTGAATCTGAAATATAATGTCAGGCAATGAGAATTTTTATAGAAATGCATTCCCTTCACATTCCCAACTTCAAATATCCCAATCTATTTCCACCACCATGACTATTTTTCCAGGTCATTTCCTCTCGTGCTTGGACTCTGTTCTTCCACTTCACCTCCAATTCCTTGGCCCTGTCACCTTTGCACTGATTGTGACTTCCCCTCCCACCTTTAATTCCCTCCTTAGCAGACTAGATTCCATGCGTACATTCCCTTGCATACGCCGTCCATCCCCCTGTCTCTTTCTTTCTCCAGCACCCTACTCTGAATGAATGACTACAAACCTCAAATGGATCCTGTAATCAGCCAATCTGACACTTTGCTGCACTGTTTATTCCCTTCCTCTTCCTAGACCATCTTCTAACACCATCTCCTGTCCCCTCCAACCTCTAATATCCCCTCCTTACTCCTCACTCTTAGCTCATGACATGACCTCTTATTTCACTGAGAACACACAAGCAATCAGAAGAGAAATCCTCACCATCAAATATTGTCACCCACCTGTCTCTGCACCCACAAAGCAGCTCTCCTGGTTGCTGCAGTGGATGAATGTCCCTGAACTTCTGTAAGGCAGTCCTTCATGGTGTGCTGGGGTCTGCACTTCTCCTAATCCCACTTACTCCAGTACAGCACTTCTACAATTCTACATTCCTTTTCCTGTATGATCAGTTTTCCCCTTTCTACTTGATTACTACCATCAGCATACAAACATCGGGCAATATTCTGTCTAAAGTGAAACATTACATGAAAAGAGAAAAACATGAAGCTGGCTCCTTTCCCATAGTGAAGCATAAAACATTTGGTCATAGCGCAGAATTTAAAAAAAAAAAAAAACACCACTCCCATGAGTCAATTCCAACTCATAGTGACCCCCACTGGGTTCCTGAGGCAGTAAATTTTTACAGAAGTAGATTGCTCAGTCTTCCTTCCATGGAGTGGCTGGCAGGTTTGAACCATCAACCTTCTGGCTAGCAGTCAGATGCCTTAGGCACTGTGCTAGCAGAGCTCTTTAGCTCTAAATTGTTGTTGTTGTTATGTGCCATCGAGTCGGACTCAACTCATAGCGACCCCTCCTTGGGTTTCCAAGGCAGTAGCACTATGGAAGTAGATTGCCCAATCTTTCTTCCAAGGAGTGGCTGGTGGGTTTGAACCACCAGCCTTCTGGTTAGCAGTAAAGTGCCTTAGGCACTACACTACCAGAGCTCCTCTCTAAATTAGTGTATAGTAAACATACAGTCTATAAAACAGGCTAAAGCAAACCTTATTGTTATATTTAAAACAGGATAGACTTCAATACAAAGCAGAAATTGAAGTTATTATCAGATTTCTATGGAGAAATTAATAAAAAGGATATTCTTGGACCAAAAACTTCTAATAAACTTAGGAAATCATGTAACGTTGATTCAGATAATTCTAAAATTAGTTTAGCAGTAGTGTATTTTAGACCCTAGTACTCCCAAGAAAATACCAGAAAGATAATATGCAAACTCTTAAATGTGAAGCTATTTAAAACATTGATAAATTATGCATATATTGCCTACGGAAACGGAATACTTTTGTTTTGCCAAATGTTTGAACTGTATTTTCCAGCACTTGCAGTACTCATCTCCTATGAGAATACATGGGGCAGTTGCCTTGGACCAAATTGACTCTGCCAATCCGGGTCATTAGATCCACTGGAGCCTCTCATCTCATGCTGCTGGGGTTTCTGGTCCATGATTCACGGAGGTGCCTAGATGCTCTGTGCATGGCTGTCAGCCCCTCTGCTGACTAGCCCTGTTAGACTTCAAGTCTCTCATCCACACCCTTCATCTGGATCACATCCTCTGTCTCTTGCCACTGAATAATGTAGGGACATACCTGGGACCCAGAGTTGCCTTTTTGAGGCCCTCAGCATCTGAGCTCTGGAAATATGTTCACTTTTAGTTTACTTGCCTGTTTCTATCCAGAAACAAGATCTCTGATTGTTGGAAAGGTGACAAACCTTCGTTTCAGATCTCTCATCTAGATATCATAGGAAGACGTACTCTTCTTTTTCTAATTTACAGGGTAACTAGGTGCTCAGCCACACTGGGTCCACCTAATATTCTTGGGGCAGGAGGGCCTTCTGCAGAAGCACTCTCCACCTCAGAGACAGTGGTACTTTCTGGTGATAAAGTCAAACTTGATGTCACATTGTGCACATCTTGGACACTCCTGGTTTGAGATCCTTTGTGGATTTTCCGTATCAACCTGGCTGCCAAAGTTCTGTGTTTGCAGACCAGGAGAATACCAACATCTTGGTGTAGAGTGTGTGGCCACTCTGGAAGCAGGATACCATGTTAGCCACTCACCCTGGCTCCTAATCATTTTCTCATCTTTGTTTTTGTTGTAGTTATTCTTTTTTTTTTTTTTAACTTTTTATTGTGATTTGGGTGAAATTTTACAAAGCAGATTCATTTTACATTCAACCTCCTATCTCATCTTAAAGAACACTTCTTTTGACTCCAAGTCCTCCAACTACTGCCCCATTCCCACCACTTATTTGCTTATCTTTCAAAAAATTGTGGATGAGACTTGGGGAAGTAACACTTTCCAAAAGAGTTAAAAATTTTCATAGAAAGATTGGAAGAATCAATTCAAAGATACTTTTGTCTTTTTGCTTATCTGTGTCTGTTTGCCTTGAGCTTCTTTTATAAATATTTCTGTATTTTTTTGTTAAAGAGTGAACTGTTTTTATGAACTTTTCAATCTTTAGTGAGTTTAAAGACTTTAGAAGAATATGTTTATGTTCCTGTTTTAAAGATATGTTGTTGTTGTTGTTATGTGCCTTCAAAAATATAGTTGCTATAAAATCACAAAATTAAACAAATGTAATGAAGGACTTTGTGGGTCCTGGGGTCCCAAGATCTCATTTTCAAAAATGCTTCCTATTTCCTCCTCATGGTAGAACATGCATATTATCAGGGAGGTAGCTGGTGTAATAACAGTGTTTGTATCCTGTTATTAAACTTTTATAAAGGGGAAAGGAGTAACGTTTTGCATGCTGATGTCTGCTTTCCAGTCTTTACATTACAAAAAAAAAAAAAATGCTCTAGAGTCAGTTTCCAAACTGGACCTGCCATGTTCACCATGGTTCCAGGCCACTATCTTTCTTCTGGCTCCTTCTATGGAAAGAACAAGCAGCAAATGTGATGTGAGCATTCTCAGAAACAAGACTGGTTAGAAACATGAGGCAAGACAGATGCCTTCATAAGGAAATGAGAACCCAGCTTGCCCAAGATAATGTCTCCACTGGCCTTTGCTTCTGTTCCCTTCTATATAACTTCAAATTTCTACCTGAAGGAAATTTTAGGAAGAGGTGGGTCTGTTTAGGGCTTTTCAGAGAGGAAAAAAACATTAATGGATATGGTTGGCATTCATCCTCTAAGAGAGCAGCAAGGTTTGGCTGGAGAAGAACTGAATGGGTATCTCTGCTATGCAGAGAGGGGCAGGATGTCTGTGAAGAATCACATTTGTATGATGCTGAAGGGAAAGTGCTTGTGGACAAAGACATGTGGAGCTCTAGGGTATTAATTTGTAGTAGTATTCAGTGAGGAGCTGGACTGAGGCATTGCTTTTGTTGTCTGAGTAGTGTTATTCATCTCTCTCTACTACCCAACAAAATTTCACCTGAGTCTCTATCCATTTTAGGTACACTTGTGAGTGACAATTGCCAGAGGGATTGACCAAGAGAAATATCAATGGCAGCTAGAGGGCTAGAGTCCAGAGAGTGCTTGCACTGAGGGCCTGGTGGCTGCAGTCACATCTGGAGTACATAATAAGGGCTAGAGAATTGTCAGAGGCCACAAGGTGTCCAGAAGGCTGCGTGCCTGTCCAGATGGAAGCAGAGCTTTTTAGAGGCACGTGAGTTAATGCTTGTTTTCATGACTGCTGCAAAATTTCAGGTAGGGAATATTTAATGGATTATACTCAGAGTTCAAAATATTCACATTTTGTACCTGGCTAAAACCATTGCAGGTTATTGGCTGCTTTGATTCTGAAAAACAACCAAATGTTTTTAATGACCTTTGCTTGAAAAATAGGAGCTCTGTTGGTTCAGTGGTTAAATGCTCAGCTCCTAGCCAAAAGGTTGGTGGTTTGAACTCATTAGCCACTCCATGGGAGAAATATGGGGCAGCCTACTTCTGTAAATATCAATAGCCTTGGAAACCCAATGGGGCAGTTCTACTCTGTCCTATTGGGTTGCTATGAGTCACAATAGACTTGATGGCTGTGGGTTTTCTTGGGGGTGTTTGCTCGAGAAAAAACAAATTAGTTTCAGGTTATTTCAAGTTATTTATATATTTATTTATTTTGACATTCTGGGTCTTTCTGTCATTAGATAAATTCTAAGATCAAAAAATCTTAGATAAGTGACCGAGCTACTGTCATTCTAATAAGTACATGTTATGTGGTCAGTTTATCTCTAATCAGGAGCTTAGATTTCCATACCAGGCAACAAGCCATGGAGCACTTTGCAAATTTTCATAACCAGTTTGGGATTACTCAAGCTGATTGTGCTTGAAACTAAGAACAAGAAATGAAGCTTGGCGTTTCTCTGGGAATATAACAACTGTATCAGCATCATCCTCATTAACTTCATTAACAGCAACAACATATATTTTTAGGGTGCTTTACAACTGACATATGGCACACGATGTTGAGTTTGCTTTGCTTTTTCTGTATTACTTCTATTAAGACTAACATGAAACTATTGAAAGTTGACATTATCTCTTTATTTGTATGTTTTACAGCTATCTGACAGGGAAGTACACCATTACCAACTGCTGCTGCTGTTGTTAGGTGCTGTCGAGTCTGCTCTGACTCAGAGGGACCCTACGCACAGCAGAATGAAACACTGCCCAATTCTGTGCCATCCTCACAAAGTTTGCTATGCTTAAGCACATCCAGACAGCCACTGTATCAATCCATCTCATTGGCAGTCTTCCCTTTTTTTGCTGATGCATCACTGAACAAAGCATGATATCCTTCTACAGAGATTGGTCTCTTCTGACAGCATGACTGGAGTACATAAGATGAAGTCTGGCCATTCTCACTTCTAAGGAGCATTAGGGCTATACTTCTTCCAAGATAGAGATATTCATTCTTCAGTCTGTCCATGGTATTTTCGACATTCTTCTTCACCAATGCTACAATTCAAATGCATCTATTTTTCAGTCTTCCTCATTTATTGTCCAGCTTCCACATGTATATGAG
>NW_006921675.1:3626266-3644394 GCF_000298275.1 Orycteropus afer afer | reverse complement strand
TAATGCCACATTCTTCTTCATATAGTACAGCTTCTCAGATTATTTGGTCAGCATACGGATTGAATAAGTATGGTGAATGGATACAACCTGAATGCACATCTTTCCTCATTTTAAACCATGCAGTATCCCCCTGTTGTGTTTGAATGATTTCCTCTTGGTCTATGTACAGGTTCCTCATGAGCACAATCAAGTGTTCTGGAATTCTGCAATGCTATCCATAATTTGTTTTGATCTACACAGTCTAATGCATTTGCCTAATCAATAAAACACAGGTAAACATCTTTCTGGTATTCTTTGCTTTCAGTTAAGATCCATCTGACATCAACAATGATAACCCTTGCTCCACATCCTCTTCTGAATGTGGTTTGAATTTCTGGCAGTTCCCTACTGATGCACTGCTGCAAATGGTTTTTGAATTATCTTCAGCAAAATGTTACTTGTATATGATATTAATGATTTTTTTGATAATTTGGATTCATGAACATATTTTAATTTCTCTAGGTTCAACTTGAACTTGCATATGTGCAGCTGATGATCTGATCCACAATTGGTCCTTGAGCTTGTTGTGACTGCTGATATTGAGTGATGTCATTGTCTCTTTCCATAGATGTAGTTTATTTGATTCCTGTGCATTCCATCTGGTGAGGTGCACATGTGTAATTGCCATTTATGTTGTTGAGAAAAGGTATTTGCAATGAATTAGTCATTGATCTTGAAAACCTATTCTGTGGTATCATTTCTACCACTGAGGCCATATTTTCCTTCTTTGTTTCCAACTTGCTCATTCCAATCACCAGTAATTATTAACACATCTTGATTGCATGTTTGATCAATTTCACACTACAGAAGTTGATAAAAATGTTCAGGTTCTTCATATTCGGCATTAGTATTTGGTGTGGAAATTTGAATAACAGTCGTATTAACTGGTCTTCCTTGCAGGTTTGTAGATATTATGGTATTACTGACATCATTGTCCTTCAAGATAGGTCTTGCAATGTTTTTTTTGACAATGAATGTGACATCATTCCTCTTCAATTTGTTATTCTCAGCATAGTAGACCATATGATCATTTTATCAGAATGGCCAATACCAGTCCACTTCAGCTCACTAATGCCTAGATGATCCATCTTTATGTGTTTCGTCTTTTTTTTTGATGACTTCCAATTTCCCAGATTCATACTTCTTACATTCCATGTTCTGATAATTAATGGATATTTACAGCCATTTCTTCTCACTTTGAGTCATGCCACATTAGCAAGTGAAGGTCCCAAAGGCTTCATTAAGTTGACTCTACTTTGAGGAGCCAGCTCTTTTCCAGTCATTTTTGAGTGCTTCCCCACCTTATCTTATCTTCTGGCATTTATATGAGACAGTATTTCCACAGCTATTTATTCTGTTTTCATTGGACAATGTTTTTGAAAGTAAAATGTCAGATCCTTTTTCCTAGTCTGTCATAGTCTGGAAGCTCTGCTGAAACCTGTACACCATGGGTGACCCCGCTGGTATTTGAATTACAGGTGGAGTAGCTTCCAACACCATAGCAACACATAAGCCAGCACAGTACAACAAACCGATAGATGAGTGGTACCTAAAATAATTTAGCAAAGGTAAAAAATACAACAGAAATAATTGTGTCAGTTGACTTGGCTAATTAAGCTGTGGTGGTGGCCACTGAATATTAAAGCAAGTAAATAAACAACAAAAACAGGCTTCACAGTGCCAATTGACAAAAGAACAATTCCAAGTGTGCAGTCTTTTTATAGCAATATCATTTCGTATTGGAAAATTCATCTTAGAAGTACCTAAAACTGATTGCAGTAGTGAATAAAGTTAAAGATACCTGGAATTAAGTGATAAAATTGCTGCAGGTTTTGGCCTGAAAAACTTTCTAATCAGAATGATTTACGTGATCAGTCTACCAAAACCCATTGCTATCAAGTCAATTCTGACTCATAAAGACCTTATAGGACAGGGTAGAACTGCCCCATAGAATTTCCAAGCCTGTAATCTTTATGAGAGCAGACTACAACATCTTTCTTCCATGGAGATGATGGTGGGATCGAACCACCGACCTTCTGGTTAGCAGCCAAGTGCTTAACCACTGTGCCGCTGATCAAAAACAACTGGCAATGGAATATGATGTCTATATAACTTATTTTTAGTTCTTGCTTAAAAGATATATTCTCATATATTATTTCTAGATTTGAGATTCTGGGCAAATAATTTGACCTCTCTGTGTCTCATTTGCAAACTGACACTTTCTGGCCTGACCTCTAAAAGAACATTACAGCTGAGGGCCAGTGGATAGAAATGCTTATAAAGAACAGGGAAAAGTGCAGTGATGTGTAAATGCTAAACACCAGTGATAATGATATGGAGTGGGAGGAAAGGTGTGTTGCCTCATTTGCTTAACAAAGCCCTGTGCAGCTTGACCTCCAGGAAAGTCATTTTGTTTGTGGGGATGAAAGCATGGGTGCGTACATCTGAATGATCCTAGAATATATATTTAATAATTTTTTTAAGTTGGATTTTTTAATTTTAGCACCACATCTTCAAAATTTTATAGATGTCAAGTCAGTAACATTAAAATATGTAAAATGAAAGTATTTTTCTGCACAAGCTTATTTTTTTTTTTCCTCTGGAGTCTGAGTTTGGATATATAGATAGATTGGAACAACAGAGTTTTTCTTGTCATTAACCAACTTTAAAGGCAACTTCAGTTTAATAGGCTGTAGCTGAGTGCTCCCAGCACAGTCAGCCTCTCTCTGCTTGAGTGCAGGCAAGAGTAATTCACTCTCAGTGGGAAACAGAAAGGGCATGGGCTATTTTCCTAAGAAACCAGAGTAAAAGCTGTGTGTCTGACAGGCAGTGACATCCCCCAGCCCACTTCCAGAGGTGGCTGCGTAGTTAGATTGTTGAGAACATTTCCCACTGTTGTCACTGAAGTGTGTGGATTTATTTCCTCCAGGGATTATTCCCTAGAACAGTCTTCCTGGTGTGACTGACTGCCCTACCAGTAAGATCTCATTCTAGTTTTACATATGGGTTTTACTTTCTGGAAGAGGGTCAGAAACCATAAGAAAGAGTAAGTCTAATTGTAGGAAAGTCTCAAATATTGCAATAGGGATCATAATGATCTTTTGAGAGAAGTACTCAGTTATCACTTGAAAACTTTTATTGGAATGTATGGTTTTGGATTCTTCCAAATTCTGCAACATCTGGTCTTATTTGATGAAAAATACCATGAAGTTCCAGTGTAGAGACACATACCACTTCTCAAACGCTTTTTAAATTAAGATGGAATTGTTTGGCAAAGGCATCAAAATATTTGACAATGTCCTAAACTAACTCCTGTTTTTACATCCTTACTAGAAAACACATCTGGACACCTAACCTAGAGTCTATTAAAGTTATCATGCATTGTTTCACCAAGATCTTTTTGGGAGAAACGCTTCACCCAGTGTTCCTTTTCCTTGGTACTTTGCATTGGAGATCTCATGGAGAAAGATCCTTGTCCAGGTTCTCTAGTGCTGCTATAACAGACATAGGCTTTAACAAACAGGATTTATTCTCTTACAGTTTAGGAAGTAGAAGTCCAAATTCAGAGTGCTGCTCTAGGGGTTTGGTAAAGTCCCCTCAACCTTGAGTTTCACCTCTGCCTCTTGTTCTAGGTCTACTGGAGCTGGAGGTGTCTCCTAACACAGCAGCTGCTAGCTGCTTAGTCTCATGAACCTAAGATCAGCAGGTGAAATGACACAGTCCAAGATTGGTAGGCTATACAGCAGGCCACTGTTTAAATGCAGGAACTGGAGATGAGGACCTGGCCAATTCCAGGATCCGGATGTGCCAAAAAGCTAGAGAGTTTTGTCAAAGCTTCTCTAAATATACAGGAAGCAGACCACACCCTGAAAGTAACTACTTAGCTTCTTACAGCTGATTGTACCATGGAGGTGATTACAATCTCATCATGGGGAATAACTACGTCCACCTGCCAAGCCACTCAACATCCCCCAGCCAAGTGGACACACAACCTTAACTACCACAATGATGAACTTTGATTGCGATACTAAGTCTGCTATGCATCTCTGTCCAACTTGATTTTTCATACTGATGGTTGAGGTTGTGGTATTGACTTAGCTGGGCCATGATTCTCAGTATTTGGCAGTTATGATGTAGTTTGTCAGTTATGTAATGATGTAGTCATCCCCCATTATGAGATCTGATATAATATAACACCTCCATGATATCTACTATGAGCAGCCAAACATTTGAAAGGGAGTTTCCTCAGGGGTGGGGCCTCCATCCAATACATATGGACATCTGGCAAGCTCTCTGGCTTCTTTGCTCAATCTGTGTCCTGCATCTGGCTTGTTGTGTAATCTCTGGTTCTTCAGACTCAAGCTAGCAGCCTGTTGATCTTGTGATTCATTAGCCTCCACTGCTTGTGAGTCAGCAGCCTGCCATCTTATCTGCTGACCTTCCTCAGCCTCTCACCTCAGCCTCTCACCGATATGAGTCAGAAGTCTCCAGCTTGATATTTGACCGGCACACCTGAGGACTTGCTGGCCTCTTCAAATTGCATGGACTATTTTCTTGAGATAAATATTTCTATATATACACATATATAAGCTTCACTGATTTTGCTTCACTAGAGAACACAGCCTAAGAAACCATGCATTCTGCTTCTGAGGAAAATGTAGTGGCAAGTTTATTTACCAGTTATGGCTTTTGTCCTTCATCATGGATAGATGTAGCCTTTGGAATTTCCTTTCTGCCTATCTTTCCGTCTGTGATTAGGGCAAACTCCCTCTCTACCTGAAATTAAAACAATAGCTAAAACATAGACTTCTCTTCTTCCATTTCTTAGAGTACCTACTGGCCTTTGAGTGATGCAAATGGTTAAGCCCTTGACTACTAGCCAAAAGGTTGATGATCCAAACCCACCCAGAGACATCTTGGAATACAGGCCTGGCAATCTGCTCCCAAAAAGTCACAGCCTTGAAAACCCTATGGCACAGTTCTACTCTGCACACATGAGGTTGACTCAATGGCAATTAACAACAGACTGCCCACTTAGTCTAGTCTCCTGTATTAACAGCAGTCATACACACACACACACTCCCCAGAGTGTAAACTCAATGGCAATTAACAACAGAACAACAACTACATACAAGGCACTATCTTAGGCACAGAGCACAACATTCTTCCGTAGCTCAGTAGAAGAAAGAGTTAGATGAGAAAACATATGTAAAACTGGTATGCACATACTCCTGGAAGCCTTTATGTTTTTTCTTTCATTTATATCTCAGTGATTTATCTCTTCTAAATATGAATGGAGATTCAGAGTAATTGTACATTATGTAATATCATTGCTGGGTTTCAATGTGTTACCTTTTACAAATAGTTAGAACTGTGAGCCTATTTTTAATGCTAGCTAGAACTTCCTAGGAAAAGAAGGAATAAAGTAGTAGAGACTTTTAAAAGGATTTAAAAGGCCATGCAGCTCTCAAAGGCCTTGTTTCCTGACATTTAGTCCCCACTTTGGGGTATTATTTGATGTGTTCCAATAAAGAGGATAAAGTCTGTCTTTACCTGTATAGATTCTCTTAGGTGTGGATAGAGGACATGATTTCTAGTAGAGACTGCAAGGAGCCCTGGCTTTGATGAGTGACTCTTTGATGAGTCTTCTGATCTTACTCAATTTTTAGGATCTGTTTCTAGACACCTGACAATAAGCACACTCAGCAGAAACAGCCTTCAGAGTTCATTTCCCTCCTACCCAGGAAAACCATCAACCATGCCCTCTCATCTCTTCCACTAAGGCCAGATTGTGTCTGTGGCCAAGCTTCATGAATTCATATTAAAGCTTTAAACTCCCCCACTCTTCTTTTTCACTCAGATGGAGTTGGTGTTGTTGGGCTTTTGATGATAGTGAATAAAATGAAATCCAAGTTCAGTAACTCCTTATAGGTTTATGGTGGCTAAGGAAATGTGAAAGCGCAGAGTGGACGGGGTTATACTTACAAAATCTGGATCTGGGGACTGTTAAAGATCTTATTTTCACTCACTTCTGTGCCTTTTCTAGGTGAACAAGTCCCATTTTTGAGTATAATTTCATTATGGAAGATATTGTGTTAGAATCCCTGGGTGGTGCAGATGTTTGCATACTTAGCTGCTAACTGAAAAGTCGAAAGTTCAAGTCCATGCAGAGGCCCTTTGGAAGAAGGACCTGGCTATCTACCTCTGACAAATCAGTCATTGAAAACTCTATGGAGCAAAATTCTGCTTTGACATACATGGGGTTGCCATGAGGTGGAACTGACTTGATGGTATTTGGTTGGCGTTGGTGAGGTGAACCACTAGGATATAGGCCTGCTAGGCTATGGATGGTGGAAGTAAGATTAATAGCAGGAAAAGAGAAATGACTAACTGTGTAGTAAGGAAACAAATGCTTATTTCAAGGTACAGAAATTAAAAACATATTTGTATGAAAAAAATTTCTGTGCTAAATTATAAAAGAAAAAGAGCAAAGATTTGGAAATTTTTAGGGTATATACCCTAAAGAGAGTTATAAACCTCTTACTCAAAATGTTCTTTTGTAAGTGTCTTACGAATGCTGCTAGGTCACAGGATTTAATGATGACGGTGGAATTTAGTTAACAGGACAATTCCTGGTAAAGGAACATACCTGCTCACACCCTGTCAAACACATTTTTTTTTTTTTTTTTTTTTTAAATAGTAAATCGGAGACTTTTTTTTTTTTAAGAATTGGTATTAGAAGGAAACTAATGTCTTAGGGCCCACAGCACTTGATGACTTTCTAAATGAGTCAAAGAATACACACCAAAGGTATACAGAGAAACGAGAGGTTATGGTTCAAAAGTTGGTCAGGAAAGACTTTGTGGAAGAGGTAAATGTAATAGATAGTTATTACATGCTGGCTGTGGGCATTTCTCTCTATAGAAACTATTCTACTGACTTCTCAAAAGGGAGGTAAAATTACCCCTATTTTACAGATCAGAGGTAGGACTGGGACTAGGACTGAGGCTATTACTTTCTTCTTGTTATGCCGCACTGCCTTCACTTGGATTAGGCCCTGAAAGATGGATGTGGTTTAATGGAGTAGATTAGGAAAAGCATTGGGCCTAAGTGGGTGGAGTGGGCAAGGAGGGGAACAGATGAATGAACACTGGTTTCTCACAGTGTGCATCACCCTGCAAAGATGGAGAGTGAAGGGTAGACCAGCCTAGAGATGAATGTCAGGGCTAGATTCATGAACCCAGGCCCCCTGACACCAAATAAAATACTTTTCTCACTGTAGTTTAGTAAAAAAAAAATATTTTATTCAGAGTTGGAATAAAAGATAATAGGTATTAAAATGAAGAGGCATAAAACTTTTTGAATGTGTTTGTTAATGTATTAAAAAAATCATCAGGAAAGAACTATACTCCTACAGATTTGAGAACCTAGAAGAGATGGACAAATTTTTAGTAACACAAGAACTACCTAAACTATCCCAGTCAGAAATAGAATATTTGAACAGACCCACAATAAAAGAAGAAATTGAACAGATCATAAAAAAACTTCACACACACACACACACACACACACAAAGTCCTGGCCCAGATGGCTTCATTGGAGAATTCTACCAAATATTCAAGGAAGAGTTGATGCCTATACTATTCAAATTATTCCAGAACATAGGAAAAGATGGAGTACTCCCAAATTCATTCCATGAAGCAAGCATAATCCTGATACCAAAACCAGGGAAAGACACCACTAAAAATGAAAACTACAGACCAATATCCCTCATGAATATAGATGCAAAAACTTCAAAAAAATCCTAGCCAACAGAATCCAACAACATATCAAGAAATATTAATAATAATATATCATGACCAAGTGAGATTCATACCAGGTACACAAGGAAAGTTTAACATCAGAAAAACAATCAATGTAATCCACCACATAAACAAAACAAAAGAACTATATGATCATGTCAATAGATTCAGAAAAGACATTTGACAAAATCCAGCACCTATTCCTGTTCAAAACTCTTAGCAAAGTAGGGATAGAAGGGAAAATCCTCATCATAATAAAGGGCATATATGAAAAACCAACAGCCAACATATTGTTAATGGAGAAAGACTCAAAGCATTCCCCTTGAGAATGGGAACCAGACAAGGATATCCTCTATCACCACTTCTATTAAACACTGTATTGGAAGTCCTAGCCAGGGCAATAAGACAAGAAAGAGAAATAAAATGCCTTCAAATTGGCAACGAGGAAGTAAAGCTATCTCTATTTGCAGATGACATGATCCTATACATAGAAAACCCAAGAGACTCAGCAAAAAAAAAAAAAAAAAAAAAAAAAAAAAAAAAAAAAAATTACTAGAACTAATAGAAAGGTTCAGCAAAGGGGCAGGATACAAAGTCAACATACAAAAATTAGTTGGATTCCTCTGCATCAACAAAGAGGTCTCTGAAAAGGAAATAAGGAAAACAATACCATTTACAATAGCTACTAAAAAAATAAAATAGTTAGGAATAAATCTTACCAGGGACACAAAAAACCTGTACAAAACCTATACAAAGAAAACTAGAAAACACTACTGCAAGAAACTACAAGGGATCTACATAAATGGAAGAACATGCCTTGTTCATGGATAGGAAGACTGAATATTGTGAAAATGTCAATACTAGATAGCCAAGGTAATCTACACATTCAATGCAATCCTGATCTGGATTCCATCATTATTTTTTAAGGACAAGGAAAAACCAATCACTAATTTCATATGTAAAGGAAAGAAGCCTCAGATAAGCAAAGCACTGCTGAAGAAGAAAAGCAGAGTAGGAGACCTCACACTCCCAGATCTCAAAATCTACGATACAACCACAGTAGTCAAAACAGCATGGTATTGGTACAATGATAGAGAGACCAATGGAACAAAGTTGAAAACTCAGAACTAGACCCCTCCATCTATGGACAGCTGATCTTTGACAAAGGACCAAAACCCATTAAATGGGGGAAAGATAGCCTTTCTAACAAATGGTGCTGACACTTATATCCACTTACAGAAAAGTGAAACAAGACCCATATCTTACCCCATACACAAAAACGAATTCAAGTTGGATCAAAGACTTAAATGTAAAATCCAAAACTGTAAAGCTCATCAAAGATAAAATAGGGGCAAATCTAGGGCCCCTAATTTATTATATAAATAGACTATCAAGCATAACCCAAAATGCACAGGCAGTGGAAGAGAAACTAGATGACTGGGGCCTTTTAAAAATTAAATTCTTATGTGAATCTAAGGGAGCTCTGGTGGCATAGTGTATAAGGCATTTGACTGCTAACCAGAAGGCTGGCAGTTCAAACTCACCAGCCACTCCTCAGAAAGAAGATTGGGCAATCTATTTCCGTAAGGATACTGCCTCAGGAACCCAAGGAGGGGTCACTATGAGTCGGATCCAACTCGATGGCAGTGAGGTTTTTTTTTTTTTTTTTTTTTTTGTGGATCTAAAGACTTCTCCAAAAGGGTAAAAAAAAAAAAGAGCCTACAGATTGGGAAAAAAAAATTTGCCTATGACATGTCTGACAAGGGACTGACTCCAAAATTTATAGAAAACTTCAACACCTCAACACCAAAAAGACCAACAACCCAGTTCAAAAATGGGCAAAGGAAATGAACAGACACTTCACTGAAAAGGACATACAGGCAGCCAACAAATACATAAGGAAATGCTCACGAACATTAGACTTTAGAGAGGTGCAAATCAAAACAACGAGATATCACCTCATCTCAGAAATAACAGCAAAGTTCAACAAGACAGAAAATAACAAATGCTGGCGAGGCTGCAGAGAGATTGGAGCTCTCATACACTGCTGGTGGGACTGCAAAATGGTACAACCATTGTGGAAAATGGTATGATATTTCCTTAAAAAACGGAAAATAGAAATACCATTTGATCCAGCAATTCTATTATTAGTAATATATGCTAAAGAGGTGAGAGACAGAACACAAACTGACATATGCACAACCATGTTCATCACAGCACAATTCACTATAGCAAAGAAATGGGAACAACCTAACTGTCCATCAACAGATAGATGATTGGATAACCAAACTATGGTACATTCACACAATGGAATTCTATGCAGCATTAAAAAATAATGAAGAATACACGAATCATTTCACAACATGGATGAATTTAGAGGACACTATGCTGAATGAAATAAGTCAACCACAGAAGGACAAATATTATATGAGCCCACTATTGTAAAAGTCAAGGAAAGTTTATTCAAGGACGAAACTCACTTTGTTGGTTACCTGGGATGGGAGGGAAGAGGAGGGAAAATCTCGGATTATTGATTCTTATTTTAAAAAGAAAAAAAGAAAAATCATAAGGGAAAGGAGTTTGAAAGCTAAGGACATGGAACTAAGCCCTTGAAGTAAGATAGGGAGAAACTGAAAACAATAGACTCTGTTTCCTAGCTTTGTCCAGGGTAGTGCGTATGTGTGCATGTGCATGTGTGTGTATATGTCTGTTGGTACAAACCAGATGCCGCTCTCAAAGATAGTTCTTGCCCTCTTGACTGAGAGACCACTCACTCTTTGGGGACAGAACTAGTTGCTTCAGCTTTCTTTATCCTGTCATTCGCCAGGTTATGGATGGTTCCTGCCATAGCAGGACATATTTAAGATAACCCTTTGGTGGGATTTTTGCCACATTGTCTTGGCTTGATGCCTACCAGTTCTACTATGATTATCTGGTGCCTGTATCTCTCCTATTCCTGAGAATTTACTAGCTTACATAGATTATAAATACCTCCCAGAAGCTTCCCAAGTGTAGGACCTAGAGATGTCCCAAATCTTCCCTCTTAGTACTGTTATGGGACTTCCAGTCTGGGATTTTGTAGTGGATACCCACAGTTTTTTTCTGCAATGTTGTTGTTGTTTGCCGTCGAGTCGGCCCCGACTCATAGCGACCCCTCCTTGGGTTTCCGAGGCAGTATCACTACGGAAGTAGGATTGCCCAACCTTCCTTCCGAGGAGTGGCTGGTGGGTTTGAACCGCCAGCCTTCTGGTGAGCAGTCAAGTGCCTTCTGCAATGGAACCTTCTTTTCTTCTGCTGGTAACAACTACCCCTCTTAGGTTGCATGCAACTCTTAATGGGACTTCCAACTGAAAATATCATGTCCTCCCTTATTGGCTGCATATGCACACTCACACACACATACACACATGTATACACACTAAAAAAGGGGCATGATAAGCCAGGACAATCAGACTCTCTTCTCAGAAATTGAAGTCCTAAGTAGACTGACCCAAGAATAGAAAGTGATTGGAGCAGTGACTTAAAGTGATTGTCTATTATTCCTCCTACGGAGATTTCCCAAGCTGCCCTAGTTCCTGCTCTAATGTCTAAGGTTTACCTTTTCCTTAGCTTTTGTGAGCTGCCCCGTGTCCTTTTTCATTGTTGCTCAAATTAGTTAGAGTCCGTTTCTGATGTTTGAAACCAAAGAGCCTTAATCGATACAGATCTTTACTTATTTGACATCACAACTGCCCAAGGGCAAAGTGGCAGCCCCTGAGATGACAACGTATTTTCTGTCTGATTCTTAAGACAGCCCCCTGAGTGTTGGAATGAAACTGTTTTTGTGGTTGTTTGAACCTGGTCTTTCCGATGTTTGACCTTCCTAGTTACTTTGACCAGGGGTTGGCCTTCTGTGGACACACTGTTCTCAGGCCAATTTCCTTGAGTTGCCTCTGTTCTGTCACTTTGGTGCTAAAATCCTTGTAATCTGCTTCCACTAACTTGCCTAAAATCTCCTAGTTTTCCCATAAATTCTGCTCATGTTCTATTTTCTTTTCCCAAAGATTTACCCTTTTAGGAACTCCTTTGCAGGTCCATTACCCCCAGACCACAAAGTAGTAGTAAAGGACTGAGTCTGGGATTGGGACAGACCTAGGTTTGCATTCATCCCACTTCTTACTGGGAAACTTTAGACCAATTACTAAATCTCTCTGAACCTATTTTGTACAGAAGTAAAGGTTATTCATGTTACAGAATCTCAGACCACCATCTTTGTATTGGTATTGGTGTGTATTGAAGAAAAAAATTTCTGGGGTAAAAAGGGTGTGGATATGCTTGAATAATTTATTTTAGAAGGATCAGCACAACTGAGGCAGAGGTTCAAGTTATCTCAAGTGTTTAACTTTTCCAAACTGCTGTACCACTCAATCATCTCTAACATCAACTACTCCTCCTACCCTCAGTACTCTTCCTCCTGTCTTAGGATTCTGCAGTGTCTCACAGAACTCATGAACTGCCAAGGAAATGGCTAACATGGTTGTGGAGGTTGGTAAGTCCCAAATCCATGGGTCAGGCATCAGTCTGGAGGATTCTCCTCACTCACTGTGTTTGCAAGGGCCAAAGAACCCAAACTGGCAGGTCAGAGGACTGGCTGTGGTCTTAAATCCCAAGAACTGTGGGCCAGATGATAATGAACCAGAGGCAGGATCCAGAGCAAAAGAGTGAACTTTGGCAGAGCATTCATATATACTGCATGCAAACCACACCCTCTGGAACACTAAGGGAGGTCACTTACTCTCTAGTAAGGCAGTGACTCCAGATACATCCCACTGTAATCCTGCTTCATTTACCTCATGGATAACTCAAACCAAAATTAGACCATAATCACCAAAGGAAAAAAAAAAACAAACCTAAACTCAACTGCCGTCAAGTTATATCCGACTCATAAGGACCCATCCTTGGGTTTCTGAGATGGTATCACTATGGAAGTAGATTGGCCATTCTTTCTTCTGAACCATCCACAAGAATATCAAAATCAAACCCACTGCCAACAAGTTGATTCTGACTCATAGCGACCCGTTAGGAATTGCTCCATAGGGTTTCCAAGGCAGGCTAGTGGGTACAAACTGCTGACCTTTGGTTAGCAACTGAATGGTTTAACCAATATACCACCAGAGTTCCTCAATCACAGGCATAGAAGCTAGGATTTATAATACATCACAAAATGGAGGACTATGTCCAGAAGGGCCATATTAAGTGATTCACTGCACTGTAGGATAACTCAGTGCAAAGCCATTACTCTTTCGGGAAAAATGACTCTGCATAGATTCTGGAGATGATAAATTTATTGGTGTCATCTTTATATATGAAATGTCACAAATAAGGAAATGCAGACCCAGAGATGCTCAACCACTTGACCTAGGACGTACAGCTGATTAATTATGAAACCATGTTGGGAATTCAGTCCTACTGATTCTCCGTGCAGTGCTCTTTTCACTGTCTCAAGTGGTTAAGTTTCCCTGCAAGCTCTATCTGCATGGTTTTTTGATGCATTAACTCTAGTACTGGGATCCGTTACTGCAGAGAGCATTCCACCTATAATGGTGATAGGAAAAGGCTGTATTCAGCATGAGAGTGAGCTTTTCTGAGAATAAGGAATAGAATGGGCCCCTGCTTGGTTTAATTTATTGAATCATGGAAACACAGACTCCCTGTAGCTCCAAGTCTGAGACCCTAAGTGTCTGAACCTCTCTTTAATACTTGTGTTGCAGGGTGCTGAAGACCAAAGAGCACACCAACTCTTTTCCCTAGGTCAAAGCTCCCTGCTGGAAGTTAACCTACAACCCTCCTATGTATATAAGCTCTCTCTAGTTTTTTTTTTTTTTTTTAAGGCAACCCTGGTTTTGGGACTTCCACATCCAGTTAGTAGGGTTAGTTCCTAAACTTGGCCTGTGCCTGAGCAGGGATGGACACTAGTAAGGATGATCTGGTCACCCCAACTCTGTACACTTGATTTGGCCAAGAGATACACACAGCCTTCATGAGTTGGCCAAGCTACACTGCCAGCTTCTAATCACCAACCAAACTAGGCTGGGTTCCTGGGCAGGCAGAGGACGGCTGAGTTACATCAGGCATAAATGAATCAATACAAACCAATTTCTTCACAAAAGAAACCCTAATTAGTCACACTGCTGCCCAAATCAACTGCTTCTCTCTCCCAGCAGCTGACACATTCTAATTCCTGCATACAACTGTATTCTAACTCCCATTAATGAAAACTACATATCCATTTTGTTATTGCCAAGGTTAAGCCTTGTCAACTTTGTTTTCTAAAACACAACTAGTACTGGAAACTTTCTACTGTGGTCTTAGAAGGGTTTTCCCAGTTTAGAGCAAAGTCAGGTCCTATGATAGGAGAAATATTTACAAAATGATGATCTATCTAATCCGGGATGGATTCTTGCCTGGAAAGGATGCAGAACTGGGGGAAGAAAGGGAGGAATATGACTCCAACTCAACTCTACTTTTTGTGAAGAATGAGCACTTCCCACACCTTTCCTGACCACAGATCCCTTAACTGCAGGAGCCAAAAGAAGTCAAAGGCCACCTGTTAAGAAAAACTTACTCTTTCATTCATTCTTCATTCATCAGTCTTCCCAGTGAACTCAGCAATCAAAAACCTGTGGTCTTCTAGGGCCAGTGTAGTGCATTCATCACCATTCTGGTAACTCAGAGGCTATGAGTGCAAATTGCCTATGTTGTTGTTGTTAGGTGCTGTCAAGTTGGTTCCAACTCATAGTGACCCTGTGTACATCAAAACAAAACACTGGCTGCTCCTGTGCTCACAATCCTTGCTATACCTGAGCTCATTGTTGCAACCACTGTGTCAATCCATCTCATTGAGGGCCTTCCCCTATTTTGCTGACCCTCCACTTTACCAAGCATGATATCCCTCTCCAGGGAGTGGTTCCTTCTGGCAATGTGACCAAAGTAGGTGAGACAAAGTCTGACTATTCTAGCTTCCAAGAAGCATTCCAGCTGCACTTCTTCCAGGACGATTTTTAGTTCTTCTGGCAGTCCATGGTACTTTCAGTATTCTTTGCCAACACCACAACCCAGAAGCATCAACTCTTCTTCACTCTTCCTTATTTATTGTTCAGCTTTCACATGCATATGAGGCGATTGGAAACACCATAACTTGGGTTAGGTGCACCTTAGTATTCAAAGAGATGTCTTTGATCTTCAATGCTTTAAAGTGGTCTTTTGCATCAGATTTGCCCAGTGCAATACGTTGTCTGATTTCTTAACTGCTGCTTCCATTGGTGTTGATTGTGGAAACAAGTAATATGAAATCTTTGACAACTTCAATCTTTTCTCCATTTATCATGAGGCTGCTTATTGGTCCAGTTGTGAGGATTTTCATAATCTTTAATCTTCATCAGTGAGTGCTTCCAGTAATCTTCATTTTCAGAAGTAAGGTTGTGCCATCTACATATTGCAGGTTGTTAACGAGTCTTCCTCCAACCCTGATGCCATGTTCTTCTTCATATAGTCCAGGTTTTCAGATTATTTGCTCAGCATACAGATTGAATAACTATGGTGAAAAGATACAACCCTGACACACTCCCTTCCTGATTTTAAACTATGCAGTATCCCCTTGTTCTGTTTGAACAATAGCCTACTGGTCTATGTATAGTTTCCTCATGAGCACAACTAAGTGTTCTGGAATTCCCATTCTTCCCAATGCTATCCATAATTTGTTATGATTCACATAGTTGAATGCCTTTGCATAGTCAATAAAACACAAGTAAACATCTTTCTGGTATTCTTTGCTTTCAGCCAACATCCATCCGACATCAGCAATTATATCCCTCATTCCATGTCCTCTTCTGAATCTACCTTGCATTTCTGGAAGTTCCCTGTCAATATACTGCTGCAACTGTTTTTGAATTATCTTCAGCAAAATTTCACTTGAGTGTGATATTAATGATATAGTTTGACAATCTCCACATTCTGTGGGTTCATCTTCCTTTTGAATGGGTACAAATATGAATCTCTTCCAGTTAATTGGCCAGGTAGCTGTTTTCCAAATTTCTTGGCATGGATGAGTAAGTGCCTCCAGTGTGGCATCTGTTTGTTGAAACATCTCAATGAGTAGTCTGTTGATTCCTGGACACTTATTTTTCACCAATTCCTTCATTGTAGCTTGACTTCTTCCTTCAGTATCATTGGTTCTTGATCTTATGCCACCTCCTGAAATGGATGATCATTTACCAATTCTTTTGGGTACAGTGAGTCTGTGTAGTCCTTGCATCTTCTTTTGATGTTTCCTGCATCATTCAATATATTGCCCATAGAATCTCTCAATATTGCAACTCGAGGCTTGAAGTTTTTCTTCAGTTCCTTCAGCTTGAGAAATGCTGAACATGTTCTCCCCTTTTGGTTTTCTAGCTCCAGGTCTTTGCACATTTCATTATAATAATTGTTTTCTTGAGCTGCTCTTTGAAATCTTCTGTTTTCAGCTCTTTTATCTTGTCATTTCTCACATTTGCTTTAGCTACTCTCCATTTAAGAGCAAGCTTCAGTCTCTTCTGACATCCATTTTGGTCTTTTCTTCCTTTCTTTTCTTTTTAATGACCTTTGCTTTCTTCATGGGTGATGTTCTTGATGTCATCCCGCAATTCCTCTGGTTTTCGGTCATTTGTGTTCAACACATCAAACTTCTCTTTAAATGTTCTCTAAATTCAAGTGGAACATAATCAAGGTAATATTTTGGCTCTCATGGACTTATTGTAATTGTCTTCAGCTTCAACTTGAACTTGTATATGAGCGTTGATGGTCTGTTCCACAGTCAGCTCCTGGTCTTCTTTTGGCTGAAGATATTGAGCTTCTCCACCTCTTTCTTCTTCTCACCTCTTTCCACATATATAGTTGATCTGATTCCTGTATATTCCATCTGGTGAAGTCCATGTGTATAGTTGGTGTTTGTGTTGTCAAAAAAAGGTATTTGCAATGAATAAGTCATTGGTCTTGCAAAATATTATCCCATTGTCTTCTAGCCTGCATGGTTTTTGCCAAGAAATCTGAGCTTAATCTTATTAGTTGCACCTTGTAGGTAACTTTTTATTTTTCCTTTGCTGCTTTCATGATTCTTTCTTTGTCTTTGGTGTTGGCAAGTTTGATGATGATATGTCTTGGTGATTTTCTTTTGGGATCTATCCTGTTTGGGGTTCATTGGACTTCTTGAACGGATATATTGTTGTCTTTCATCATACTAGGGAAATTCTCTTCTAACAAATCTTTGACAATTTTCTCTGTGGTTTTATTTGTCTCTTCCTGTTCTAGAATTCCGATTACAAGTAGGTTATTTCTTTTGATGGTGTTTTGATTACCTAGTGCCACTCTGACAGGAATATAGCACAGATAGGATGGCTTTAACAAACAGGAGTTTATTCTCTTTGGAGGCTTTAAGTCAGAGTTCAAAGTGCCAGGCTCCAGGGGCTGGGTGAAAGCCCCTCAACCTTGGGCTTCAGCTCTGCCTCCTGCTCCTGGCTCACTGCAGCTAGAGGTTTTTCTTCACTCAGACAGCTGCTGGCTGCTGAGACTGACAAGCCCAAGGTTGACAAATAAAAAGACATAGTCCTGATGTTACCAAACCACATGACAGGCCATTCATTCAAGTCCATTGAAAGTTCCAAGGTTGGCAGAGCATGGCAGGCTGCTGAACAATGACACGGCTACATGCAGGGTGCAAGCATGCCATAAGCTAGAGACTGTTCCCAAAACTGCTGCTTATATATTGGAAGCAGACCACATTCCTAAAGCAGCTACTCAGCTGCTTGTGTTAGATCTCACCATGGAGTTGATTGCCAGTCTCATCATGGGGAATAACTACCACCAGCTGCCCAGCCACTCAACCAGGTGCAGCCTAGTTGACATACAACTTTAACTACCACAGATGGTATCCCACATGATCCTTAGGCTTTTTTCATTTTGTTTCAATCTTTTTTCTGATTGATCCCTTTCCAAAGAAATATTGAGGTATTTGTTGTCAATCTCACCAATTCTGTCTTCCATTGATTCAATTCTACTCCTTTGCCCATTCAATGTGTTATCTATTTCTGGAAATTTAGTATTAATCTTCTGGATTTCTGTCTGTAGATTTTCTATCATTTCTAATTTTTCATTTTGTTCTTGTATTGTCTTTTGAAATTGTTCTATGGTTTTCTCTGTGTTTTCCTCAATTTTGTCAGTGTTTTCTTTGATCTGTCTCTCAATCTGTTGAAGATATCTAAATATAATTTTTTT
>NW_006921675.1:3621809-3623671 GCF_000298275.1 Orycteropus afer afer | reverse complement strand
TAAAATAAATAAATAAATATAATTGTTTTGAATTCCTTATCAGGGAGTTCCAATGCTTCTTCCTCAGGGATGTTTTGGGTCTGTATCCTGGTCTCTTATTTCTCTTACTTCTTTTTGTGGACTGTGATGCTTTGTTGTGTCTGAGACACTGTGATTTTTTGTGTCTATATTTAATTGGTGATTGTATGTTGGAGTGACTTGCCCACAATTTTTGTTTTCTTTGGATGTTATCTACATAATCAGAGTACTGTGCTCCTCTATTCATTGGTTGTTAACACTTATACACTCACCACCTGTCTTCTTTCCCATTGTCAGTCTCCTGTATGTCCCTGCTCTCCTTAGCAAATGGAGCCTATTCTTAGGTCCCTGGAATCTGAATGAGAATGCTGTCTCTTTAAATATCCAAGTGGCTCCCATTTGTAAACATTCAAAATGGCTGTACCCTCATTCACTTTAAATACACAAAATGGCCACCACTTGTAAATATTCAAAATGGCTGCACCCTCAGTCACTTTAAACATACAAAATATAAACAATCAATATGGCTGCACTCTCCAGACAGCCAAAAGTCCACAGCTCAGGTTGTCTTCCTTCTTGCTGTTTCCCTTCCTAGTCATAGGCCATCGGTGCAGTTGTCCCTGAAGCCCTTGGTGACCAAGGCTGATCTTTAGGTCAATTTTCAAGTCCCACCACCACTTGGAAATATTCAGATTGTTGGTGCCATCAAAGTAGCTGACAGTCTGCAGCTCCGTCCATCTTTGTTCTTGCTGTTTTCATTCAGGTTTTTCCACTAGTTGGTGCATAATTCACAACTGCATACTTCCTTTTGAAGCTTAGGGCTCCAAGACTATCTTCTGTATCTCTTATCAATTGGTTTCTCTTTTCTTTGTTGAAGAGGGTCTGTGTAGCTTGTCTGCCTATTTTGCCATCTTCCATTTTCCAATTATTAATGGATGTTTATAGCTGTTTCTTACCATTTTGAGTTGTGCCACATCAGCTAATGGAGGTCTTGAAAGCTTTACTCCATCCACATCATTAAAGTCAACTCTACTTTGAGGAGGCAAATATTTTGCATTTTGAGTGCCTTCCAATCTGAGGGGCTCATCTTCTGGAACTATATAAGACAATGTTTCAGGGCTATTCATAAAGTTTTCCAATAATATATCAGACAGTGTTTCACTGCCATTCATAAGGTTTTCACTGGCCAATTATTTGTGGCCAGTGGATGACCCCTTCCTTTTTTCAAATTTGTCTTTGTCTGGAAGCTTCACTGAAACCTGTCCACCATGGATGACCCTGCTGGTATTTTAAACACCAGTAGAATAGACTTCATCCTCACAGCAATACACAAGCCCAGTATGACAAACTGACTGATGAGTGGTGGAAATTGCCTGTGGGAGGTGGTATTATAGATGTGTGTGTGGACTTTGAGTCATACAACTTGGGTTCAAATTCTGGTTCTGCCACTCACTAGCTGTATGAGCTTGGATAGATTACTTTACCTCTGCAACCTTTAGTTTCCCCACCTTTAAAAATGAAACTAATACTTTATTTCCTCAGATCTAAGATGCCACCATTACTTTAGGTTCAACTAAGGTAGAAAAGCTGCTGCCAATGAAAATATGATGCAACACTGTGTATAAGATTAACCAGTTTCAGAGACATTAAATTCATACCAGTGTGACAACTAAGTGAGGTAATACATATAAAGTGCTTCGCATGTTTTTGGCACATTTTTATTTATTAGTAAGCCCTAACAAATGATTATTGCTATTTTTACTACCAGAAGGTGGTAGTTTGGGTAATTTGAACAAATTGCTTATCCCTCTGTGTTTCATTCTTTTCATCTTTAAAATAAATTG
>NW_006921675.1:3615740-3621329 GCF_000298275.1 Orycteropus afer afer | reverse complement strand
AAGGCTAATTTAAAATTTTAATTTGGAATGTTTATATTTCTGTTGTAATTGTTGAAGAAGAACTTTTAATTTTTGCTTCCTCATAATAACTCTGATTTTTCATGAATGTTTTGCTTTATAATGAGAGGGGAAAAGTTACTGTAATATACAGTACTTCCATGTTGGGGCCACCCACTGCCATCAAGTCTATTATGTCTCATTGCAACCCCCATTGAATTTCCAAGGCTGTAAATCTTTACGGAAGTAGATTGCTTCATCTTCCTCCTGCAGAACAACTGGTGGGTTTGAACCACTTACTTTCTGGCTAGCAGCCAAATGCCTTATCATGTTGGGCAAACATAAACAAAGTATACTTGATTGCATAATTTTGTATATTGTAAATTCACAAAGTTTAGAGGACTAGTGGGGTCAAGTGCAGTTATATTGTTTAGGTGAGAAGGGAAAATAAGTTTCAGTTTACTGTAATTCATCACTGAGCACAAAGGAGATTCATTTAAAACAAGTCCCAAACATTAGCCACTCGAGGCCTCATGCTATGCAATTGGATCCACTTTGAGTAACAAGGAGCTAGAATAGGGTCAGCTGTTGTGTGAGAGAAATTCAATTTAATTTAACCTTCAATTAATGAAATTTTAGTTTGAAGTAAGCATGGTGCATAGCCCTAGGTGCAAAAAAAATTAAGACAAAGTTCTTGTCTTCTGTCCCTACTATCCTCTCCACCTACCCAAAAACTCAAAACCAAACTCACTGCCATTGAGTCCATTCTGACTCATAGTGACCTCTCTCTGGTTTCTGAGGCAGTATCTCTACGGAAGTAGATTGCCCAGCCTTCCTTCCAAGGAGTGGCTTGTGGGTTTGAATCACCAGGCTCCTGGTTATCAGTCAAATGCCTTAGGCACTAGACCACCAGAGCTCCACCTCCCCACCTCCCACTAAATACACATTCTGACAAGAAATGACAACACAGTGTGATAAAACCATAAAAGTGGTTTGGGAATGCCAAGGAAGCAGGAATGAACTCTGCCTGGGTAAGCGAAGGAAGGCTTCAAAAGTTGTATAAGAGTTCACAAAATAGAGAGGTTGGACAAGAGTACCGATTGCAAAGAGAACAGTGTTTACAAAAATGATGGATGAAGAATCAGGGTTCTATGTAGTTTATAATGACTACAGTGTAAAGTACATTGTGTGTATGTGTGTGAGTGTTTATATGTATAAGGTGGAGTCAGTTGTGGTGGTGATGGGATAAGGTTGAGATAAGATTGTGAAGGGTCTTAAATGTCTGTATAAAAGAGTCTGGACTTTATCCCATAGGCAAAAGGAATAGATTCAAGAAGTGTTCAGGAGGTAAACTTAATGAGACATACTGGCGGATTGGTGGTAGGGTGATGAGAGGCACTGCAAAAAGGGTGTGAGGGAGGCATTTTCTGACCTCCTCTAACCTTAAGAAGGGGAATCAGAGTCACCAGCTGCCCAAGGCTTATTCCTATGAGGCCAAACATGCTGTCACTTCACTCCCCAAACCTTTTTACCAATTCTGACATCAACCATCCCTCCCACGGCACTCACTACTTCTCTGCTGGGTTTGATAATTCTTTGCAATGGCCGCACAGAACTCACAGACAATACTCACAGTTATGGGGTTTATTTGTGAAGTAACAGGCTACAGTTCAGGTTCAGGAACATGGTCAGGATACAATTCTTCAATCAGGGCAATCTCCCATCTGCTATACTCTCAGGTATGCTTCTCTGGCCCTTGGCCTTTAGGTCTGGCCTCTGCCCTGCTTGAGCAAGTTTTACAAAGCTCTTTTAGCTCTGCTGATAGGTACACCTAGGTGCGCTCCACTCCACCAGCAAGCCTCCTTCCCAAGGGCACTCAGCTTTCTTGCTCTGTTGGCCAGCAAGCCCGCAGCTCTGTCTCGTGCCTCTTGGTTTCATTGCCATTGTCTCTCATCTGGGCATCTCTCTGTCGAGCATCTCTCTGCCAAGGAGGTCCAGTGAAGGGATCTGGCATCCAAGGATATGCTCCACTCCAACTCCAGCTCCTCTCTCTTGACGGCAATGATATTCCCAAATGACTTCAGGGATAGAGTGTATAGTAAAAGGTCAGAAAAAAAGAGGAAGACTCTCAACAACATGGAGTGGCACGGTGGCTGTGACAATGGGCTCAAGCATGGGAATGACTGTGAGGATAGGACAGGACCCAGCAACCCACAGACCTAGGACTTACCACCATCCAGCCTCCACCACCATCATATGAGCCATTTCCTTGGGAGTTTGTGAGTTCTATGAAATGTTACAGTAAAATACGGAACCCTAAGACAAGAGGGAGATTACTGAGGGGAGGAGGAGTTGATGTCAGAGATAATAGAGTAGCACAGCAGTGTGGAAAAGTTGGACATTTGGGACATCTTTAACTTCCATCTCATATGGACTGGTCTTGTATTGATCTTTCTAAAATAAATTATTCAAGCAGGTACGGAGGAACCAGGAATGATTTCAGGTGTCTAACTTGGATTTCTAAGAACCCTTGTGATGTAGTGGTTAAGTGCTTGATTGCTAAGTGAAAGGTTCATAGTTTAAACCCATTAGCCAATCTTCAGGAGAAAGATGTGGCAGTCTGCTTCTGTAAATATTACAACCTTGGAAATCCAATGGGGTAGTTCTCCTCTGTTCTATAGGGCACTATGAGTCAGAGTTGACTCAATGGCAATGGTTTCCTGTCTTTTTTTTTTTCTTCTTAACTTAGACTTCTAGATGGTTGAGAGGAGTATACTGAGTTGAATAGTTTTCCCAAAAATTCAAGTCCATCTAGAATCCATGAATATGACTTTATTTGGAAATGAAGTCTTTGTAGATGCAATCATGTGAAGATAAAGTCACACTGGAGTATTGTAGGCCCTATCCTAATATGACTAGTTCCCTTATAAGAAGAGGAAAATTTAGACACAGACTTAGATACGTAAGGGAGAAGATTGTGGGAAGATGGAGAAAGAGATGGGAATGATGCATCCACAAGCCAAGGAATGCTAATGATTGTCAACAATCACCAGGAGCTAGAAGAAGCTAGGAAAGATTCTTCTCTAGAGCCTTCCAAGACAGCATGGCCCTAATGAAACCTTCATTTCTGACTTCTAGCCTCCAATACTTTGAGAGAATACATTTCTTTTGTTTTGAGGTTCTCAAAATCCACTGCCACTGAGTTGATTCTGATTCATAGCTACCCTCATTGGGTTTCCAAGGTGGTAAATCTTTACAGAAGTAGATTGCTATGTCTTCCTCTGCAGAGTGGATGGTGGGTTTGAACCACTAACCTTCTGGTTAGCAGTCAAATGTCTTAGGCACTGGACCACCAGAGCTCCTTTTTGAGGTTATCATTTTGTAACAATTTGTTATAGAAGCCCTAGGAAACTAATATGGGGAATACCACACGTGACCAAGAACATAAGTGGAGTAGCTACAGCAAGAAAGTCACATGACTGAAGCTCAGGCAACATGGAGTTTGGCCAGAGCTTCTTGAAAAAACTGACCTCCCAATGGTCACATCAGGTTATTGTATTACATAATACAATGGAATATTGTATTGTGCCTCCTTTTCTTCATGTTTATGAAAACAAGGTGGAGAGGAAGTATACCAAGGTGATTTAGGAATCAGACAGCATGAGTTCAATTCCCAGCTCTGACAATTATTTACTGTGATCTTTGGAAAACCGCTTAGCCTACAGTTCCTCATTTGGAAAAGGAGGAATAATAATAATACTCACTTATGAGGTGTGTATAAATTATGTATCTGATACACAGTAAGCTTCAAATAAACTTTAGCTCTTCTTTTTATTATTATCTTTGTTATAATATTCTGCATATCAAAATGGATTCCAGGACACTTTGGGCAAGAGGAATGTTATTAATGGGTACATTTTTCCTTTAATTTGATGCAGTACAGTATGGTAGTAAAGAACATAAACCCTAGAATGAGTGGTTATGGAATTTAGTCTGCATCTGCCACTTGCTAGCTGTGTGATCTTGGGCAAGTTACTAACATCTCTGAGCCTCACTTTCCTCATCTGTAAAATAAGGATGATAGCATCTTCCTCATCAGGTTGCTGTGAGGATAAAATGAGTAAATACATGTAAAGTGCTTAAATTGGTGCCTGGCACATAGTAATGCTATGTGCTTCTTGTTGTTGTCACAATTTTTTAGATTGCGAACTGTTTGGGAATGGAGTGCTCCATGACTCCCCCAGAAGTGGCTGCTTTTCAATGTCAGCAACTTTGTTCTGAGGCTCAGAGTGACAGTGCAGTCCGTGAAGAGGCAGTCCTGTACTTAGGTTACACTTGATGAGTCCTGCAAGCCTGTGAATCGGAGAACCCTGGCTAGCTGCCGAAATGGCTCCTCTGAAAAAATGGGATATCTTTCTCCCCAGTTTCTGTGTGGGCGGGGAATGCATTTGGCTTGGTAATGAGCTTGCTTTTTGAGCCAAAGAGGAGAAGAGAATAAAAGAAGAAAGTGGCATGAGAGGCAATCATAGAAACCTGGAGGCTCAGCTCCTCTAAAAATGAAAAGAGTCTGCATTTCTGCTGAAACAAGAGGGAAACAACTAACAATCTCCAAGCTCATTATGATTTAAGCTTGAGATAGCAGAAAATGACAGTAATGTGACTACTGAAGCCTGTTTTAACTCCATGCAAGACAAAAGAGTGAAAACAGACTGTATTAGCAGCAGCAGAAAGATAACCTCTTCGCTTACAGGCTGTGCATACATTCGTACATCGATGAAATGTTAAAAGCTACTAACTTTCTCTAAAATGGCCCTTTCCCCTTCTCTGCCAAATGATTGAAATATATTTGGTGTGTATTTACTGGAACAGAAGTTTTGGAACCCTTTAAGATGCTCTCTATTAGAATGCAAAACTAGTGGCTAATAGTGGCCACAAATGGGAAGGAGTGATGAACTTCAAGGTGGGCACGTTGCCTTGCTCAGGTCAAAAGAGTAAAGTGTAAGCTCATCTATATTCAGCCCCTCCCCAAAAAGGAGCATTTTCCCTTTGTCAGAGAGTTGTAGAGTACTGAGAAAGAGAAGAAGCTCTGTGCTCTATTTTCTCATTGACTAACAGTGTCAGTTTGACATTGTCTCTCCATGTGTCCGTTCTTCCTGTTAGTATCATGGTTATCATCTTTCTCTGACTTTTCTCATCTGAGAGGGCAAATTGTCCTCACAATCATATTGTGACACAAAATCTGAATGGAAGCTCTAGACATTGGAGTTTGACCAGACTAATTGCATAAATTGGGGCTTTGTAAATTGACTTTTTTTGTGTTCACAATTATTTGACTTATATCTTTTAATATATATCATATTAAGCGAAATTTTTATAATCTCAATGAGTCTGAGGAATTTTTTAAAATTATAAGCCAACTGAAGTAATTCACTAAAATATACTTCAACATGACATCAAAGTGGGGGTTCCTCAAAAAGTTAAACATAGAATTACCATGTTGTTGTTGTTGTTGTTACGTGCCGTCGAGTCGGCCCTGACTCATAGCGACCCCTCCTTGGGTTTCCGAGGCAGTATCACTACGGAAGTAGTATT
>NW_006921675.1:3599016-3608755 GCF_000298275.1 Orycteropus afer afer | reverse complement strand
AGAACCTACTAGGAGTACGTATTCTAATGGGGCTGTGGATGTAAAGACAAGAACACTTGCTTCTGCTTTCAAAAGGCTCATCAACCAACAGGCAAAACTGGCCAAGTAGCAATTACAATACACTATATTCAGTGTGAGGCTGCCTTAAGCCATAGGTGTCTTGAGGTGGGCAGGGCTAGCTCTGGGGCTAGGCCAAGGCAATAATCCTGGCTGTAATGATGATATTTGTGATAGACCCTGGAACAAAAGCAAAAGTTCCTCAGGTAGAGAAGAGGGGATAATGCCTCTGATGAAGGAGTAACTAATGTGAATACAAGGCTCAGAGATGTGAGCATCCACCATGTGCTTGAAAGATTATCTTAAACACGGATGTATCAGTAGTGGAAAGTAATGGAAGGCAGGAGGAGATGCTTGGAACTTGATTGTGAAGAGCCTTGAATATTGTGCTAAGAACATTTTAGGTATTGGGTAACTATGAAAAATAGGACATGTGATCATATTTCTTTCAGAAAGTTCACTCAGGCAACATTGTGGAGTCTGAAGTTCATAGGAGCTCTTAGAAGGCTGTTTTGGAGGTCCATGAAAGCAATGATAAGAGCTTCACCTGGGGCAGTGACAGTGGTAACAGAGAGGAAGGGACACATTTGAGAGATGGTTCAGAGACTGAATCAACAGAATCCACTTATTCAACTACTCAACAAATTTTTATCCAGTAATTACTATGTGTCAGTCAGTGTGAGCCTGGTATTCATTAAGAGAATATAAATACTGCTGAGGGGGAGAGTGGCCAGAGTGGAATGAAGTGAAGTGCTGATAGTTTGGGCAGACTTCCTGAAGGAGGTAAAGTTTGACCCAGTTTTCCAAGGAAGGAAATGGGACGTGAATTGGTACAAAGAGGGAAGAGAACATTTTTGTGCCTGGTCTAGGGTGTGTGAGAAGGCAAGAATGAGGAACCCATCAGTTAGTTTGCTTGGCTATCAAAGAGAATCTTTTGTCAACAAGGAGAAAGATGGAGAAATAGAAAGCATTTGGATGGAAAGACTGAGCAGAAATATCTAAATATGATGTGCTACGCTACCGGGAATCACGATGGGTTTTTAAAAAGTGAGGGACTTTGTGGTATAATGGAAAAAGAGATGGAATTAATACTAGAAGACCTGGATTATCACTAACTAGCTGAGTCAAAGAGCCCTGGTGGCACAGTGGTTAAGTGCACAGTTGCTAACCAAAAGTTGGCAATTTGAACCCACAAGCCCCTCTGTGGGATAAAGTTGTGGCAGTCTGCTTCTGTAAAGATTACAGTCTTGGAAGCCCTATGTGAACAGCTCTTCTCTGACCTATAGGATCACTATGAGCTGGGATCCACTCTGGTGGCAACGAGAGCTGGGTCAAAGTCCAAGTCACTTGATGTCCCTGGGGCTCAGATTTGTGTTGCTTGGATAGGAGCAAAAAAAGGGTTAAGAAAGGAGTCCAGCTGAGATTCAACAGCAGCAATTTATTCAAAAATGTGTAGAAGTGCAAGCCATGGACCAGGTATCATGTAGACTTTGGAGGAACAGGAGGAGTCAGACGTGACAGGTGAATGTGCTTCCTAGGCTGCTGGGAACTTGGAGGCAGGAATACTGTGCAGAGATACCTGGGCACCTGCCTCTACTCTCCACCCTCCCACCTCACCCCACTTCTACCTCAGGATGTAACCTTACTGATACTAAGTTTGACTCTAGAACCAAGAAGGTATTGGATATCTGGAAATATTCCCCATTAAAGGCATAGATTGTTTGCATATATTCTTGAACAGTGATGAAAGTGCCAGTTGTTCAGGGCAGCAGGACCCTACTCTGCTTGGGCAGCATCATGACGCCCAAACTCTAAATGTTCTGGGCACCAAGCAAAACTGTGCTGAGAATGGCTTCATTGGCTTCTGCTCTGGGTGGAAGTTCTGCTGCTTCTAGAATTCTTGACCAAATACATCAGGCACTAAGAGGATGTGGTTCTCCTTGCCAATCTGAACCTACCTTAATACTTTATCAATCTTTGCTCTCAGTAGATTTGTAGTCTACTGAGAAGATTGCTGTTATGGGCTGAATAGAAAACTCACTGCTGTAGAGTTGGATCCCTTCCTTGGGTTTCTAAAGAGGTATCACTACGGAAGTAGATTGCCCAATCTTCCTTCTGGGGGACTGAATAGGGGACTGAATAATGTCCCCCTAAAATATGCATTGAAATCCTAACCCCTAAACCTGTGGATATAATCCTGTTTGGATATAGGGTTTCTTTGTCATGTTAATAAGGCCATCTCAGAGTAAGGTGTGCCCTAAGTCTAATCACTTCTGAGTTATAAAAAGGACAGATTACACACAGAGACAGTATGTACTGGGGACAACGGCTGCCACATGAGGGTCCTCTAAAAGGCAAGGAACCAAGAGGTCCCTGGGATACCAAGAAGCAGAAACCCTGGTTTGGACTTGTAGCCTCCAGAACTGTGAGGAAAGAGACTCCTATTCTTTAAAGCCACCTGCTTGTAATATTTTTGTTGCAGCATCACTAGACAACTAAGACAATAGTCATATAAATAAATAAATAAATAAACAAATTATAATGTGACAGGTGGTTTTATTTCTACAGACTGGCAGGGTGGTATGAGAAACCATAAATAAGGTCATTCACTCTGCTGAGTTCGGCTATCCCCTAATTTTAGAGTTCCAACAGTCAAGTTTCTCTCTGAAACATTGTGCTGAGCCAAGCCACTGGAGGTGCCCTGGTTGCCCAGGAGACAGTGTTCTTGAGTCAAGCGAAATGTGATTCTCCTTGCTCCCTATCAAAGTGACCCTGGATTTCGCCGCCTAGCATCGCATTGCCAGATCTGCTTGCACGCCTCTCATCTTTCTTTGTCTTGGCCATCCTTGGGCTGCTGATCTGAGGGAAGCTGATTGATGAAAATAATCTTTCTTGTGTTCTGTAGATGCTCACCAAGAAGCCAAACAGGAGAGACAGAAACCAGGCTCCGGGGAACCTTGGGCAGAAAGAAACCTCAGAAGTCACTGATTCCATTTCGTCCAAGAAGATTAAACCTGCTCGGTCATTATTAGAAAATGAAGGCAAGACACTTATCTTTTGGTGTAATTTGCTCATCATTTAAAAAGGTTAATAAGATGATGAAATAGTATTTGGGAAGACATTTTTGCAAACTAGAGAATCATGAAATACAATACACTATTTAATTATCGAGGCTTTATATATCATTTTCGAGCCTCCGGTGTCTACTAGCCATTTTCAGTTTTATCAGCTGCCTTAAAGCTTTCTCTTTCAATTCTTTCAATTTCAGTCAAACTGCTGATAGGCAACTGCAATTCATGTTCTTGCTGAGGGACACCTGAAGCCAGCTTTCACTCCTAACCAGGTATCTAAAGCCAGATTTGTATTTCTTTTTTAAAAAAGGGAAACGAAAGCCTCAATAGAAAGGTTGTCTGGCAACCAGATAAAAGAAGGAATTTCTTTCAGGCTTTCCAAGAAGACAGAATGGAAGTCTTGAAATATAAATTAGTTTTTAATGGTGTCTTGAAAAGGTATTATTTCCCACCATCTGCCTCTCTTACCCCCACTTCCTGGCTATGGCCTGTGCAAGCAATTAAACCATTTTGGATCTTTAAGATGAGTGAAACTAGAGATATTTTAGGAGATGGAAGGTACCTTAGAGATGTCCTGGTTTAACTATCTATTTTTTGAATTGGGGATTTAGAATAGGGAAGATTTCTCCTTTGCTCTTCAATTCAGAGCAAAGATCAAAGCCAGGGTTCCTCACTTTTAGCTCAGAGTCCTCACTAGTAGACCAGCAGTACGAAATGAACACAACTAACAACTTGATGCAGAGGACAATATTCTCAGAATAGTACCAGGTTTCAATGTCCTCTTGGAGCTTGCCAACCTAACCTAGTGGTAAGGGCAGCAGAAGCAGGCGAAGATATTATGACAAGCAGACCAGGGGGACATCAGCTGTCTTCCACTCTATCAAAGGGCATTTGGGCCAGAGAGGATAATTGAGCACTTCAGATGTTTACTTTGGAAGTAAAACATCTGCTAAGTTTTGATTTGGACCCATTTAATGGAAGAGGGACAATTGTTTCCTTTTTCCCTTTCTCCAAGCTCAAACCTGCTCCTGTTCTAATCTTTCTGCTCTAATTTAGGTGCCTCCCTCATGATCTGCCCTACTGGGAAGCCTGTTGGCCTTTTTGGAATGTCAGGTTTTGGAGAATAAGAGTTTCTAAGAGGGAGAACCTTCTTCTGGTCAAATCTCATCACAGTAAACTTCCTATGATTGTCTAAATGCCCTTAGAGCTAACACAATCAACCCCACTTGAGTTATGTAGGCTAATGCATGGGGCTTAGAAATAGTTGTTTGATGAGCTCTCTGTGATGGAGCATTTCTCCTCATCTTTCTCATAGAAATGATTTTCTAATAATCTTAGAGGAGCAGGACCTACCTGGGGCCTGGCCACACTTGTCTACTTCTGTGTCTGTTCTGGCTCATAGTTTCTCCATCCTTTTCAGGGAAGGAAGGTTGGGCAATCCTACTTCCGTAGTGATACTGCCTCGGAAACCCAAGGAGGGGTCGCTATGAGTCAGGGCCGACTCAACGGCACATAACAACAACAACAACAACAACAACCCACTTCACAGCAACCAGGGCTATGAACTGGTTCAAACTAGTTCAGTCACGACTGATGACGCAAAATCAGAACAGACTTGAATTTGTAGAATTAGGGTGAAATAGAACAATACCTGGGATAGGAAAAATTACAGGTTGAAGCCCTGGAATGGAAGACTTGAAAGATGTGTAAAGAGCCCTTTCAGGAGCCTGATGTGGGAGATTTATTTCCAGGACTGTGGAGAATGACACACATTCAGAACAATGTGGTTGGCTGCCAACCTTGAGCCAGGCACCAGTGTTTCCCAATCTGCTGATCAAGAGATTTCATTGCTGTCAAGAATTGAATTGTGCCCTCCAAAATATTGTCAATTAGGCCAGGCCATGATTCTCAGTGGTTTGGCAGTTATATAAAGATGTAATTTGACAGTTATATAATGACATAAGCATCCTCCATGATGTGATCTGATGTAATTATCCTCAATTTGTGAGGTGTTGTAAATTATGACTTCTATGTGTTAATGAAGGAGCTCTGATGGCACAGTGCCTAAGGGATTTGACTGCTAACCAGAAGCTTGGCAGTTCAAACCCACCAGCCACTCTGCAGAAAGAAGATGGGGCAATCTACTTCTGTAAAGATTTACTGCCTTGGAAACTCAATGGGGATCACTATGAGTTAATGAGGCACGATTATTTTATATAGATTAGGTTATGTTTGTTGTGTTCATGAGGCAGTATTAGGGTGGGATGCAACACTCTTACTCAGGTCATAGCCTTGATCCAGGGTACGAGGAGTTTCCCTGGGGTAAGGCCTGCGTTACCTACATCATAAGGCCTGCATCATAGGTCATATAAGAGATAAAAAGAGGGAGATGCCAGCAGAGAGAGAGAGACCTACTACCACCAAGAAATAAGAGCTAGGAGCAGAGTGTGCACTTTAGACTTGGGGTCCCTGCACTGAGAACCTCCTAGACCCAAGAGAAGATTGATGCCAAGACATATGGAGAATTCTAAGGAACACCAGGCCCACAGATGATGAAAGGAGACAAGGACCTTCCTCCAGAGTGGACAGAGAGAGAAAGCCTTCTCCTGGAGCTGATGTCCTGAATTTGGACTTCTAACCTCCTGAACTGTGAGAGAATAAATTTCTGTTTAATAAAGCCCTCCACTTGTGGTGTTTCTAAAACAGCATTAGATAACCAAGACAATTGCTATCCACACTCATGCTACCCTTGTTTTCTAGGAGGAAGATTGATTTCACCTGTAATTTTTCCAATTCTGGTTATCTTTCTGGTTCACCCACATTTTACATATTCAGACCCATTCTGGTTTCACTTTATTGGCCATGACTGAATGGGAAGAACTGGTTTGAAGACCTGGCAGTAACTTACCCTGCTGCCTCCTAGGATTTCTTCTTGATGGATTTGGTGGCAAGTGGGGTCTTCCCTGGAGCCTTGACATTTTCATAGGTGAAACTGTGGAATTTCAGAGGATTATTTATAGTTACACAACTTTAGGTAGGGTGGGGCATGATTCCTAGGCTAGGAGAATTGAAGTGTCAAGAAGTTCTATATGTAGGACACACAGAACCAGAGTCCTAAAGATGGACTTGACAAAAGAACTCATATCTGTTTGTGGAGATATAGCAATGTGCACTTGGGGCAGAAAGGGTCAGGGAACAGAGATGGGGCTCTACACAGCCCAGAGAGGTGAAGTGACTTGGCTGAGGACACATAGGTAGTTCCCTTTCCTGTGCCACAAGTCAGGCAGTTCTTCTTTCTAGAGCACAGCAGCTGGTTTGGAAAGGTGAAAGGAACTAATTTTCATCAAATGAGTCAGAGTGAAGCCAGATGTTTGAAACTAGAGTTGGACTGCAGGACTTCTGCCACCTGCTGCTGGCAATTTGTTCCTGAGTTGACCGTCTGAACTTTTGTCCATGAAACAAAGCAGTGAACTATTCCTTCTGCAAACAAAGTAAGGGCAAGTGTCCTCTGCCAACTCTTCTATCATGAAAGTAACATATGTGGTGACTATTGGTGTTTGAAAGTGCCAATTAATCACCCTATCTGCCCTTTGGTTCCCGAGTCGAGTGAGAAATGTGAGTCCAGCAGGCTCAGTGTCTGTCTTCTTCCAATCCCAGGAGAATATGGCTCAGACTTGAGGACAGGAGAGGCTTCACAATCTCCCTTCTGAGTTGAACTCATGACCCCACCATGGATAAAACTCCACAGGGCACTTCAGGCATGGAGAAATCTAGGGTGTGGAGTGTCGTAGTGAAGCACCAGTCTTACACTCTGTTAGAGGTAAAAACAAGAGTTTTATTGAAAGGTAGAGAAATTTGGGGATTAGGAGACAACAGCACCAGGCAGGTACTATAGTGTTCCAAACTGCAGAAGGATAGTGAGGTTTTATTTATTTATTTATTTAATCAGGTGAAGTAAACAAAGGGCCAGTGCTCACAGGCATGAAGGGAATACATGCCAAGAAGTTACAAACTTTCTTAACATTATCAATTCTATTATCTAATCTCCTGGAACATGTTGCCCAAAGCATTCTTCTTGTATAAAGCCACAGAAACACTCTCAACAAACATTTTTAACAAACAAATTCCTTGCATAGGCTAAGATCTTGGCCCTTGCTCCTTTTGGGTTACAAGTAGTGAAACTTTTAAAGAAGTTGAATTGTCTTTTCAAGACAGCAGGAATGGAGACTTTGGCTAAGCTGCAGTTTAACTCATAGTGAAGTTTACTTTAGCTCTGGGCCAGCCCTCTTAGTCATGTAAAGAACCCTAGGTTTTGGAACTGCATACTGGATGAGGCCTGTGGTTGGCTGTACCCAAAAGGACCAAAGGGAGCTGGTCAGTGTGCTCAGAACCCCTCCCTGTACCAGCAGATGGGACGTAGTGGAATAGAGAAGACAGTAGCGGGAATAGGGGAAGGACTTTCTTCCTGATGTATTGAGGGCACAGTTTTCTATTTTATGGGCTGATGTGGGAACAAGGCAGAAAAAAATAGTTCCTATACATTCAACTCCTCTTTCTTGGTAAAATCTGCTTGTTTCTGCACCTTCCAACCTAGCCACTTTCCTCCCTGGCTGCTCATTCCAGAGATTGTCTTTGGTATATTTTTTGTATCCCCCCAGGCCATATGGTGCTGATCACAGAGTAGGTTTTTAGCAAAATCACGTGGAGACCTGGGTTTGTACCAAGTGAAAAAGGGACAATGCAATTCATTAAGAGGCCATCCTAGGTTGTTTCCTCCCTGAGACAAGGATTTGGGTGCAAGTGGTTCATTTGAGAAGTGATATCAAGAAACACTAGTAGCGGAAGGGTGACGTGAGACAGGGAAGCGAAGGCAGCCAATAAAGGGGTGTTATCAAGCAAGTTATCATTTGAGCAACTGGAGATATCCTCCTGGGGAAGTCTACAGCCAGCATGGAAAGATACCTGGAGTTATTTATTCCAGGCTGAGAAAGGGAGACGGAGCCAGTACTCCTGGCCTGTGATGTATATGTTATGTAGTTTGTGCTTGTTGGAGTAAACACAACCTAGCAATTAGTTCTGAGACACTCATCAACTCCACGTAAACTTTCTTTATGTTTTTGTTTGCTTTTGTCCCAAGAGATTTTCTAAACTGTGCTGTGAGGTGGAATGTATTGCAGCAGTCTCAGTTCAACCACTATTGCACTGACACTTCTGCCCTCTGAGGAACTGACATAAGAACTCCATAGCCAACTGGACAAGGTCTTATAGAAACTGTCAGGTAGAATGACAGGTATCAAGCTACAGTCCCCTGAAAGCCCCATGGAATGCTTGCTGCTGCTAAGTCACTGCTTGTAGATATTGACAAGTTGAAAGTGAGTTGGCTTGTGACAAGTTTCTTCCTCTCTGAGTATGAGGTGAACCCTGCCTGCTTGCTTCTTGAGGGCTCAAAGTGCTGGCATGAGACCTGGACCATCTTTGAGTCTGCATCTGGAGACCACCTCCTGAGGACACTTTCTGGCTCTTCTTGGGGTGAGTAATGAGCAGGTGACATTGTCCTGAAGCTGTCACCTGAGCTTCCTGTCTTCTGTCCCACTCCTTACTCTTAGGAATCATCACTCTGCACAGGTACCCAAGGGAATCCTTCTTTGCAGGTTTCAGGTATCTTCCCTGATACCTCTCATGCATACAAATTCTGCTAAACTGAGAGATAACCATGTGTGAAAACACTTCCTAGGCTATAGTTCAAGTACATTTGAGGGTAGAACTCTCCTTTAGTTCTAATTCTTGATGCAAGGTGAAATAGTTTTTGAGGTACAAATATCAGTCTACATAATTCAGGTGGGCAAAATGGAACTTCATTTCTCTATAATGAAATTTAACACTTGCCTTCCTTCCCATCCTGGTAAGCAACAAAGAACGTTTCCTTTCATATATAAACCTTTCCTTGACTTTTTACAATAGTGAACTAATATAATATTTGTCCTTCTGTGATTGAGTCATTTCACTTATGATACTGTCCTCTAAGTTCATCCACATTATGCAGTTTCACAGATTCTACATTATTTTTCAATGTTGCACAGTGTTCCATTGTGTGCACGCATCTTTGTTTGGTTATTCATTCTTCTGTTGATGGGCACCTAGGTTGTTTCCATCTTTTTGCTATTGTGAATAGTGCTGTGATGAACAAAAGGTGTGCATACATCTGTTCGTGTCCTGGTTCTCACTTCTTTAGGATATATACTTAGTAATGGGATTGCTCGATCAAATGATATTTCTAATTTCAACTTTTTAAGGAACCACCATATTGATTTCCACAGTGGTTGTACCATTTTACAGTCCCACCAGCAGTGCATGAGAATCCAAATCTCTCCACATCCTCACCAGCATTTGCTATTGTCTGTGTTGTTGAACTTTGCTACTAGTGCTGGGGTGAGATGGTATCTCATTGTTGTTGTGATCTGCATCTCTCTAATGGGTAATGATCATGAACATTTCTTCATGTGTTTGTTGGCTGCCTGAATATCTTCTTTGGTGAAGTGTCTATTCATGTCTTCTGCCCATTTTAAAAATTGGATTGTTTGTCTTTTTGATGATGAGATGTTGCTGTTTTC
>NW_006921675.1:3553754-3595647 GCF_000298275.1 Orycteropus afer afer | reverse complement strand
AAAAAATGTTCCATGTGCATTGGAAAGAATATATATTGTACTGTTGTTTGGTAAGGTGCTCTGTAGATGTCTGTAAGGTCAAGTTGGTGGATTGTATTGTATTGTGGAGTCTTCTATTTATCTTTCCAATTCTGTTAAAGTCTTATTTATGTATTTTGGGGCTTTTTCATTGGGTGTGTAGATATTTATTATGGTTATGTTGTCTTGTTCAATTGATCCTTTAATATTTATATAATGCCCTTCCTTGTCTTTCATGGTGGTTTTCTTTCTTAAAATCAGTTTTATCAGAAATTAATATTGCCTGGAGTCTTCAGTTTAAGTCAGTCTCTTTTGAATATTCAGACAATTGAAACATTTTTTTCCTCCTTCTTTCTCCACCTTTATTTTCAGGCTGTGATACTAGGGAGAGGTACCTGTACTTTCTAGCTTCAGCTGAGAAGTCTTTGTTTCTTGCTGTTGTATTGGCTCTAAATTCTCTATATCTATTGATGAAGTGTCTACCCCCCACACCTGTCCCCTGGCATCTGGTCACAGGATCCAACCAGTTTAGTTATCTAAGCTGTGAGGCTTAGCCAGGTTGGCCAGCTCTTTCTCATCTTTCTTGGCACCTGTCTTGAGCTATGTGAGGGCACAAGAGGGGTTAGGTGGGGGCAGGGGACTTTTCAGATGTAGTCATGAGAATATGTCTAGAGCCATGGGTGACTGTAGCAGGGTGGTGGTGGTTTCTTGACATATGTCTGCTATCCCAGACCTATCCCACCATGGGCTACCCTGTGGGTTAAGGGGCCCTCTTTGAGGTCAAGGTGTGTGAACACTGTGGCATCACTATAGCATTCAGAAACTAGAAAAATTCTGAAAGCCCATCAGTGGGAGAATGATTGAATAAACGGAGGAGTGTCCATGTTATGGAATACTATGCAGCTGTTAAAAAGTGTGAGGTAGCTCTCTTTATCCTGACATGGAATGATCAACAACAAATATTAAGTTTTAGGAAAACATGTATGGTATAATCCCATTTTTGTTCAAACAAAGCTATAGCTTTGTTATTATGTTGTTAGGTGCCATTGAGCCAGTTCTGACTTATAGCTACCCTATGTACAAGAGAAATACTGCCAGGTCTTGCCCTATCCTCATAGTCTTTTGGTGCAGCCTCTTTGACAATCTAGCCCATTGAGGGTCTTCCTGTTTTTGGCTGACCCTCCACTTTACCTAGCATCATTTCCTTCTCCAGGGACTAGTCCCTCCTGATAATATGCCCAAAGTACATGAGATGAAGTCTGTCCATCCTCACTTCTAAGGAGCATTCTGGCTGTTCTTTTTCCAAGACAAATGTGTTTGTTCTTCTGGCAGTCCATATTATTTTCAGTACTCTTTTAACCAACATCACAATTCAATCAATTCCTCTTTGGTCCTCCTTATTCATTGTCCAGCATTTACATGCATATGATGTGATTGAAAATACCATGGCTTGGATCAGGCACACTTTTGTCTTCAAGGAAACATCTTTGTTTTTCAACACTTTAAAGAAATCTTTCACAGCAGGTCTGCTCAATGCAATATGTTGCTTGATTTCTTAATTACTGCTTCCATGAGCATTGATTGTGGATCTAAGTAAAATGAAATCCTTGACAACTTCATTCTTTTATCTGTTTATCATAATGTTGCTTATTGGTCCAGTTGTGAGGATTTTTGTTTTCTTTGTATTGAAGTATAATTCATACTAAAGACTGTAATCTTTGATTTTCATCAATAAGTCCTTCAAGTTCTCTTCATTTTCAGTAAACAAAGTTGTGTCATCTGCATACTGCAGGTTGTTAATGAGTCTTCCTTTAATCTTGATGCCACATTGTTTTTCATATAGTCTAGATTTTTATATTATTTTCTCAGCAGACAGATTTAATAAGTATGGTGAAAGGATACAACCTTGATGCACATCCTCCCTGATTTTAAACCATGCAGTATCCTCTTGTTCTGTTTGAATGACAGCCTCCTGGTCTATGTACAGGTTTCTCATGAACCAAATTAAGTGTTCCATAATTTCCATTCTTTGCAATATTATCCATAATTTGTTATGATCCATACAGTTGAATGCATTTGCATAGTCAACGAAACACAGGTAAACATCTTTCTGGTATTCTTTGCTTTCAGCCAAGATCTATCTGACATCAGCAATGATATCCCTCATTCAATGTCTTCTTCTGAATTTGAATCCAGCTTGCATTTCTGGCAGTTTCTTATTAATGTATTACTGCAATCTTTTGAATTATCATCAGCAAAGTTTTACTTCCATGTGATATTAATGATATCATTCAATAATTTCTGCATTCTGTTGTATCATCTTCTTCAGAAAGGGCAAAAATATGAATTTCTTACAGTCTGGACACGAGGTAGCTGTCTTCCAAATTTCTTGGCATAGACAAAATGAGTGCTTCCAGCATTGCATCTGTTTGTTGAAACATCTCAATTTGCATCCCATAAATTTCTGGAGCCTTATCTTTTGCCAGCGCCTTCTTTGCAGTCTGGACTTATTCCTTCAAATACTATTGGCTCTTGATCATATGTTACCTCCTGAAATGGTTGAAAGTTGACCAATTCTTTTTGGTATAGTGACTCTGTGTATTCCTTCCATCTTCTTTTGATGCTTCCTAAGTTGTTCAATATTTTGCCAATAAACCAACCAAACAAACAAAACAAAACAAAGTAACAAACAAAAAAAAACCCAAATCACTGTCATTTAATTGATTCTGACTCATAGCGACTCCTTTTGGGTTTCTGAAGCAGTATCTCAATGGAAGTAGATTGCCCAGTCTTCCGAGGAGTGGCTGGTGGGTTTCAACTGCCAGCCTTCTGGTTAGCAGTCAAATCCCATCAGAGCTCCCATTTTGGCAATAGAATCCTCCAATATTGCAACATTTTGTTTTCATTTCTTTCATCTTGAGAAATGCCAAGTATGTTTTTCTAGTTTCAGGTTTTTACACATTTCATTATAATAATTTACTTTATTTTCTTTAACTGTCCCTTAAAACCTTCTGTTCAGCTCTTTTACCTCATCACTTCTTCCATTTGCTTTAGCTACTCTACATTCAAGAGCAAGTTTCAGGATTTCTTCTGACAGCCATTTTGGTCTTTTCTTTCTTTCCTTTCTTTTTAATGACCTTTTGATTTCTTCATGTATGATGTCCTTGATGTCATCCCACAACTAGTCTGGTCTTTGGTCATTAGTGTTCAATGCATCAAATCTATATTTGAGATGGTCTCTAAATTCAGGTAGAATATATTCAACGTTGTACTTTTGTTCTTGTTTTAATTTTCTTTAGTGTCAATTTGAACTTGCATTTGAGCAATTGATGGTCTTCTGCTTTTGGTCAGTGATCTTGTCTGACTGATGATATTGAGCTTCTCCATTGTCTCTTGCCAAAAATGTAGTTGATTTGATTCCTGTGTATTCCATTCCATGAGGTCCACAAATACAGTCATCATTTATATTATTGAAAAAAGGTATTTGCAATGAATAAGTTGTTGGTCTTGCAAAATTCTTTCGTGTGATCTCTGGTGTCATTTCTATCACCAAGGCCATATTTTCCAGCTATCCTTCTTTGTTTTCAGGTTTCTCATATCAATCACTAATAGTTATCAATGCATCTTTATTACATGTTTCATCAATTTCAGACTGCAGAAGATGGTAAAATCTTCAATTTCTTTATCTTTGGTTTCAGTGGTTGGTGCATAAATTTGAATAATAGTTATATTAACTAGTCTTCCCTGTAGGGGTATGGATATTGTCCTATCACTCATATCAGTGTACTTCAGGATAGATCTTGAAATATTCTTTCTGATGATAAGTGTGACACCATTTCTCTTCAATTTGTCATTCCCAGCATAGTAGGATATAAGATTGTCTGATTGAAAATGGCCAATACCAGTCCATTTTAGCTCACTAATGCCTAGGGTATCAATCTTTATGTATTCCATTTCATTTTTGATAACTCCTAATTTTCTTAGATTCATACTTCATTCCTTCTATGTTCTGATTATTAATGGATATTTGCAGCTATTTCCTTTCATGTTGATTCATACCACATCAGCAAATGAAGGTCCCAGAAGTTTTACTCCATCCATGTCATTAAGATCACAGTACTTTGAGGAGGAAGCTCTACCCCAGTCATATTTTGAATGCCTTTCCACCCGAGGGGCTCATTGTCTGGCACTGTATCAGATGATGTTTCCCTGCTCTTCATAAGGTTTTCAGTGGCCAATTTTTCCGGCAGTAGATCTCCAGGTCCTCCTTCTGAGTCTGTCTTAGTCTGGAAGCTCCACTGAAACCTGTCCACCATGGGTGACCCTGGTGGCATTTGCAATGCTAGTAACATAGCTTTTAGTATCACAGTAACACACAAACCACTACAGTACAACAAAATGACAGATGAGTGCACAGAAAATCCCGGATGGACACTTAACTAAGTGTTAACAGTGTTACCAACAGGGGAATGCATGGATTGGGAGTGCAGGTGCATGAAAAAGAGTGTCTTTTTACTTAAGACTCTGTCATATTACAAAAATGTTTATCTGACCTTGTTGCTGTTGAGTCGATTCTGTCTGTTAGTGACACCGTGTGTTACAGAATAGAACAATGCCACAGGGGTTTCTGGGCTGTAATCTTTACTTAAGAAGATTGTCAGGCCCTTCTTCTGTGGTGCCACCGGTTGAGTTCAAACCTTTAGATTAGCAGTGCAGCACAAACCATTTGTCCCATAAAATGTTAACAGCAATGTACCAATAGATTATAAAATTTTGACAGGTAAAGAAACAAAACAAAATAATTTTTTTAAAAAAGTAGCACGAGCCATATAGAAGATGACCTACCTACCTCTTCCCTCGCTGCCTTCATAGTAACCTGTCCACTGTCTTTATCAAATTTGCGAAAGATCAGGCAGACTTATGGGCTTTAACTGAATTCTCTCTTTTTCGGTGAGATGTTAGCACGAAACTTTAATGAATAAACAAAGGGCCAGAAAAATACAGCTCCCAATTGCACTCCAGACCACAACCATATTGTCACAGAGGCCTTTGGCAATACAAAAGGAATAAATTGAATCAAATAACAAGGAAAAATCTTATTTGTGTTAAACCTACCCTAATGTCCTCCATCATGTGACACACCACACAGAGACTTCACCTGCTTCTCTCTGGTGGAACATGGGGGCACTAAAGTTTTCACTTAGACCTATTCATTTTTAAGAGGAGAACTCCACTTCCTGGAAGTATTTTCTCTCTATATAAACCTTGTGGATTAACAGTTGAGTTTCAGAGCCCCTAATGTTTGATTCAGCTCCAGTCCTGCAAGCTAAGTGAGCATTCTTAGAGGGATAGTTCTCAGGTCAGGACAAGGATAATAATGCTAACCATCACTCATTACATGGTTCTTCTTCCCCTGAGTTCTTCTAACCTACTGTTTATAAATGCTCTTTAATGTGCCAAGTGCATTGTCCCCCAAGCAGACACACATGCGGAGGGAGGGTAATTGCTGCTGTCATTATGAGCCCTGGAATGATCTTGTCGGATCATTTCTCCCACCTCTGGGTGGAGGGTTAATGGGTACCACAAAAGACTGCTTGGGATGGAGCGATGGGGAATCTAATTACTGGCTCTTGTGGGTGGACCTGTGTGTGCGTCTTTATGTACGAGGCAAGCTGAAGTAATCCCCAACTTGGTCTGCTATTTAGCTTCTGGAAGCTATTGTTATTTTTGAGGCTGTAAAGAAATTATGTCTTTTTGTGAATCTAAAATGTCCCCTATTAGCTCTCTCTGTTGCCCTTACCTGAAATCTTCTTGATCCAGCAGCAATTAAATAATCTCCAAAGAACCTAGATAATTTTTTTGTTTGTAATCAATCACCCTCCCCAGTCTGGGTTCCTGTCTTTATTAGTCCTCCCTTCCTCAATACCCTGCCTCCTGGTAACTTCTCCATGGGTACAAGTGCATAATTCACTCTTTTCAAGCCACTTGGAACACGTTTTCTGTTTCCCGCTCTTCAAAGATGTTACTGGACATCTTATAGCACAAATTTTTGCACTTTTATTTTCTAGAGGCTTTAAGTAGGCAACTGAGTCATTACAAGTCAGAGAAAGACCAAGCAGCATTGATAGTGAACATAATCATTATGTTTGAAATCTGAAACTTGAAGCCAATTGCTCATATAATACTGTTATTTGTCGATTTGTTGTTCTAGTAATGTACATCTAAGTTTGTTGGTTGGTGAATTTGTTATTCCCTGGAACACTTGAAAAATAACATTTCTCTGTTGTTAACACATGGGTGAATATTCTGCACGTATAAACATCTCTCTGTCTTGAATCTTTCAGGCAGACATTTTCTCTGTGAAGACAGAAGCTAAAATTTAAAAGCACCTCACCTGACAAATGATTAGGGAATTACTCTCCTTAAACCAAATGAATGCCAAAACAAATCAGCTCCCTAAAGTGATGTGAGATCTCCTCAAGCTGTGCCTGGGAATATTAATAAATGAAAGAGGCGCCTGTGCCCACAGCTTGTCATTTCAGTGTTTCCTAACCCTGCAGGCAGCAAAGACAGGAAGCTTTGGAGCTTCCTTTAGAAGGTGGAAGCCTGCCATCTAGACGCGATTCTTTAGAATTACACCAACATTTTTATAAAGTTTAAGAAAGGTGGCTGCAGCAAGTTGTCTTAGACTTTACCAAAGGTGTTACTGGCATGCACTCACAAAAGCCATCTATTTTGGGGCTGTGGTTTTTCTCTAATATCTCGAAAAGTTGAAAATTACTATCTGGAAATATTTGATGTCTTGCCGTTAGGAAGCAAGTGAACAGGTGAATGCCGGGGAAGGAAATCTACTGTGCTATCAGGTTCTTCCCCCTAGAATCTGTAATGTTGAAAAGTGGGACCATCTGGAATGCCAGTGACTGAAGCTGCCTCCAATTCTAGACAACTGGGTGATTTCTTATAGAACCCTTCTGATGCGCAGAAAAACTTCAGGCTTGTTAGCTTAAGTGCCATTTGCGGATGCACCTGGAAATATCCCAGCAGGTGGTACCATAGAGCACCCAATTCAAGAGGCCGATGCCTCCACTGGGTGCTCAGCAAATGAAAAGTAATGATGCCTGCTGGTGCTCTGGTGGTTGGGGGATTTTCCTTCAACCTGGGCAAATGGGGGTGGAGAAAAATGAGAGCATTTCAAGCTACTCTCTGTGGCTTATGGAGTTTTAAGGTTAGATAATAGGTTTCTTTTTTTCAGACTGTTGATTGGATTTCAATGCTTTTTCCCCATAATGCTTCTGCTTCTACAAGTTCCAGGAGTTGGGAAATAACGGGGGAAGGCTGTTGCTGTGGCAGGCTCAGCCTATGTGGAGGTCAGAGTGTGGGAAAAGGAAGGCAAAATTGGGCTTATTAAGGTAACAAGCTCATGTAAGAAGTAAAACTCACTGACGTGGAGTCATTCCTGACTCCTAGCGATCCCTTCTTGGATTTCTGAGGTGGTATCTCTATGGAGGTAGATTGCCCAACCTTCCTTCTGAGGAGTGGCTGGTGGGTTTGAACTGCCAGCCTTCTGGGTAGCAGTCAAATGCCTTAGGGACTATGTTACCAGAGCTCCCCTTGTAAGAAGTTAAAGCAAGTTCACAGGGGCTGAATAACTTACACATTTTCAAACACAACTGTACACATCTTTTCAGTTTTCTCACCTGTGAGCTGGAAATGAAGTGGATGATCAAATTTATTAAGAGATTGTCTTCTGAGGATGTTAATATAGTGGGACAGTCTTTAAGGATTAGTGCAGCAGGCTTTAAGAATGGAAGCCTATGTCCTCTATCAAAAAGGGTGCTCTGACATTAAATTTGTGTGTGTGTGTGTGTGTTTCCTTCTTTTTTTTTAGTACCACTTGATTCCAGTCAAGTTGGAAACAGAAAATCAGTGAAATAAATGTTCCTTTTCTTTACAGAATGCTTGAGTAGGCTCCCTTGGTTATGTAAATGTCAGATGAGTTGGACTCCTGGACCCAGGAGAAGGGTATAACAAGACATTTTGTGCTTTGAGTGGTTTAGAAAAGGTTGCCTCACATCTCATGGGATGAATTGGTAGTGCAGAACCAGAGGGAGGGCTGTGTGTCGAATGCAGCTGTGTGGTCAAATAAGATGGAAAGTAATTAAATGCCCCTTGGATTTAATGGATCACTCCCTTTTTTCAAAACGTTGACTTCAGAATGTGACTTTTGTGCCCAGGTACTCCTGACTTTTTCTTGGCTTCACCAGCTGCCTTTTTCTTACTTCCTTTGCAGGGTCATGCTCCTCTCTCTGACAAAGTGTTGGCTTTCTTCAAGGCTTGGTCCCATTGAGTACTGAGTTGTACAATCTTTATTGTTCATCCCTAAGTTTCTGGCCGTCCCCCCCCCCCAACAGCCCTGAACTTACTGTACCTTCTCCAGCAGTTGACTCTCAAGTTCATATTTTTTGAACTTAGTTTTTAAGCTTAATTCTCTCAGTTCCAGGCCTGTACATCCATATGCTTTACTGACAACTCCTCTTAGATCTTTCTGAGGTTAACAGAGAGGAGAGAATCTCATCGAGGTCATTTAGCTTGTTAAAAGGAGCACTAAGATTTGAATAGGAGCTCTGGTGGCATAGTGCCGAAGGTGTTTGCCTGCTAACCAGAGGGCTGGCAGTTCAAACCCACCAGCCTCTCCTCGGAAGGAAGATTGGGCAATCTACTTCCATAGTGATAACACCTCAGAAAACCAAGAAGGGGTTGCTATGACTTGTGTCTGACTTGATAGCACATAACAACAACAACAAGATTTGAATTTGGGGTGATCTGATTTTAAAACTGGAGCTAAAAGCCCCTTATATTAACAGGGGTAGTTTTGGAGGTGCCCAAATGTAGGCAACTTGCTATGGATTGGTGTCTCCAAAATAGATATGTTGTCGTCCTAACCCTGTGCCTGTGAACTTGACCTTGTTTGGAGATAGGGTTTTTCTTTTGTTATCAGCTAAGTTAGCAAGTTCTTATTGGAGTCCTAATACCTTTCGACTGAGGTCTTACAAAAGGAGAGAATGGACATGGAGTTAAGAGTCGCACTTGGGGAAGACAGCTTGTGAGGGCTGTCTACAAGCCAAGGACCATCAAGAAATATCCTGGGCTACCAGAGGCTGAAAGAGGAGAGGAAGGATCGTCCCCTAGAGCCAATGACAAAGAGAGAGGAGAGTCCTGCCATGACCCTGAATTCAGATTTCTAGCCTCCAGGGCTGTGGAACATTACATTTCTGTTATTTAAAGCCACCCTACTTGGTGATATTTTGTTATGGCAGCTCTAGGAAATGAAAAGGGGCTATAATCGACATGGTAGGCCCCTGCCCTTTCTGTCTTATGGTGTGGTGCTCTCTCCTCTGGGAAGGAGCAGATGGAGGAGGCATGGACTTCACCTTTCGTCTTTGCTGCCTGGCCATCCATGGTGAGGGTGTTGCTGCTCTGTTAACCAGGCGGGACTGGGTGATATTTCTTTTCTGCTGTTGGGATTTGAGAGACTAGGGGTTCCGGTGTTGTGTCATCATTGTAGCTTCTCCCTCCTTTGTCTTGCGCAAGGAGAGAGGTCTCCTGTCTGGGTGTTGGGTGGTAGTGGGTTGTGGGTTGTGGGCTGGGTATTCCCATACAGATGCTTCTCGGGTCTTTTGAGGGAGGGTATTCCACATCACCTATCTCTGCCCTGTTGACTGTGGTGTCTGCTTCTTTCTGCCTTTAACTCCTCCCTCTGCCAGTGTCCACACTTCCAGTAGGAAGAATGAAATCTCAAGCCCCGTTGGCCCCTGACTGGTCTCTCAAGTTTAGCAGCCAGTTTTTACCAACACAGATGGTCATTTCTTCTTTTTCGCCTCTTTGTTGCCTTCCCAACTGGAGTCGAGAGACTATTTATTTAGCTGGGGATCAGATGAAAATAAATGACACATAGGTGAAGGTGGCCAATAGTGGTAACCCTCCCACAATAGAGAAGAGCTTGCTATGGAAAGTGAATTTCTGACTGGTGGAAAATATGCTTGAGCAAGGGGAGCCCTGCTTCCAGCCAAATCTAACCATTTGTCTAGTTCTCCTTTCCTTTCTCTGTCAGGGAGCTATCATACACACAACCCCTGTGTTAGTAAAGACCCTCTTAGCAGGAGTTTTACTTACTTTATTGGGAGGGAAGTGGAGGAGGGGTTAGGTTACTTGGCCTTCTGCTCCATATAGAAACGAAAGAAAAAACATTTTGCAAAACCTGGCATCCCTAATTTGTTAACGTTCTTAACATAGTTTCTGGAAAAATAAATTCTACTGAAAAGAGAATTGCAATCTGGGGTAGAACTAGGGGGAGCAATCATGCCCTGCCTCCCACCGCCCCCATTTGCTGCGCTATTGACGACATCGCACAAGAGGTCTCTGCTCAGGCCTGTTAAGGTCCCTATGTGGCCTGCGGGATCTTTGAACCCACTGCAAGCCCCAATCCAGGTTCCTGAAGGGCAGTGGGGTCTGGGTGGGGAGGAGCAGTCTTTGCCTAGGTAATTCCTCTTCCCTGACCTCACAGCCTGTCCTTGTGCCTGGTCACCCCCTCTGACTCAGGTTACCGCCTGTGTCCTCTGGCCGCCTCCCAGCTGGTTCTCAGGCTCTGAGTACACAGCCCATTCTTTCTGAGCACATTCCTATGCTTAGAAGAATCAAGGCTTTTCTGCAGTCAGAGTATCCCACGCACACCATCTTTGAACTCCTACTGCTGTGGAAAGCAAAAAACACCTGCCCTCAACACATCCTTTTGGAAGTCTCTTTTCCTTTTTCTTCTCAGTTGGAACTCTCTGAAACCATCTTCTAGCTTAGATGAGATTGCTGTTTGGTGTAGTACTTCAAATATGAATGCCTTAGAAACTACCTTTGATGCTCTTAAATTAAAAAAAAATACTTTTTTGTTTTAAGGGTCTCCCACCAGGAAAGATGAGGACTCTAACCGGCTAGCTTTCTTCCTCCTTTTCCAGGGTTGCATTTGATGAAAAGGCTTTTTAAACTTATTTATTTTTAATTGAGATATAATTCACATCATAAAACTCACCCTTTAAAAGTATAAAAGTTCAGTGGTTTTTAGTATATTTACAAAAATTGGCAACCATCACCATTATGCAGTTCTAGAACATTTTCATCACCCTGCACCCAGTAGCAATGTTCCTCTTGTCCCCTTCCCCAATCTACTTTCTATCTCTATGGATTTGCCTCCCTGGGCATTTCTATAAGTGGAATCATACAGGACTGGTCCTTTTGTGTCTGGCTTCTTTCACTTAGCTAATGTTTCCATGGCTCATTGTGTCGTAGCATGTCTCAGGACTTCATTCCTTTTTGTTGTTGAATGATATTCCATTGTATGGACATACCACATTCTGTTTATTCATTCATCAGCTGATGAGCATTTGGGTTGTTTCCAGTTTTTGTCTATTTTGAATAATGCTACTATGAACACTCATGTACAAGTTTTTGGGTGGACATATTTTTATTTTTTTATTATTATTATTTTTTGAAGTGGTCAAGGATTTTATTTCATTTTTATTTTTATTGTGATTTGGGTGAAAATTTACAGAGCAAATACACTTTCCATACAGCAGATCACATACACTTTGTTTCATTACATTGACCACAATTTAGCACAATGTAACAGCTCCTCTTCCACTTCCTCCTGATAGGTACCGCTTCCCTGTGACCATCCCTCCATGCACTCCTACCCCCCCTGAGCTGTCTCCCTGTGCCTGAGCAGCCCTTCTTTCTCTCTTGCTTGTTCTCTCCAAGGAGTGTATCTACCTCAGGTAAATGCTCAACTAGTATGCCTGTCTACTGCTTGGCTGGAAGCTACAGATGTGTGTTCAATTCCAGACCTGAAGAGCAGCTAGGGGCCATAGTCTCAGTGGTTCCACCAGGCTCCATCGGGCCAGTAAACCTGTTCCCTGCTTTTTTTTTTTTTTTTAAATGATTTTGAGTTTTGTTCCATATTGTTCCCCCTGTCTATCCAGGATCTCCTACAGAGATCCTCTTCCAAGTGGTTGACAGTAACAGCAGAGCACTATCTATTTCTTCTGGTCTCATATTCGTGTAGGCTGCAGATCGGATGGTGTACCAGTCGCTAGGACTGATTGTTTCCATGAATTTTTGGTTTTCTTCATTCTTCTTGCCCTGGATGAGGAGAGACTCATCGTTGCATCTAGATGGCAGCTTGCAAGCTTTTAAGATCCCAGTCGCTACTAGCCACAGTAGAAGGTGGAACAATGATTTGTGTAGTATGTTATGCCAATTGAGCTTGAGGTCCTCTGGGACTATAGTCCCGAGCTGGGTGGACATATTTTGAAAATCCTCTTCAATAACTCTATGCTTAACTTTGTAAGGAATTGTGAAACTGTTTCCCAATTCTATGCCATTGATCTAAATGTCTTCCTTATGCCAGTACCACACTGTCCTTATTATGTACCTTTGTGGTAAGTTTTGGAATCAGGAAGTGTAAGTGCTTCAACTTTGTCCTTCTCTTTCAAGATTGTTTTGGCTACTCTGGGGCCCTTGCATTTTCGTATGAATTTTATGATTAGTTTGTCAATTTCTTCAAAAGGCAGCTGGTATTTTTCTAATGATTGTGTTGAATTTGTAGATCAATTGGGGTGAATTGCATCTTAACAATATTAAGTCTTCTGATGCATGAACATGAGATGTCTTTAATTTTAATTAGATCTTCTTTAATTTCTTTCAAGGATGTTTTGCAATTTTCAGTGTACAAGTCTGTACTTTGGTTAAATTTATTCCTAAGTATTTTATTCTTTTTGCTGTTATTGTAAAGGGAATTGTTTTCTTAAAGGAGCTCTGATGGTAGTGTGGTTAAGGCATTTGGCTGCTAACCAAAACATTGGTAGTTCAAAACCACCAGCCACTCTATGGGAGAAAGAAGAGGCAGTCTGTTTCTGTAAAGATTTACAGCCTTGGAAACTCTATGGGGCAGTACTACTCTGTCCTATAAGGCTGCTATGAGTTGGAATTGACTTGATGGCAGTGGGTTTGGTTTGGTTTTGCTCCCACAATTGTCCCTCCCTCCCCATCACTGTTTCTACCTCCCCTGCAGCTGCTGCCCTCTTCCAAGGTCACACAGCACAACAAACAAGTTTAAATTTGGGATCTGGTGTCAAAGTCCTAATGACCATTGAGTATCTCCTTAGAGGCAATTTCTCACTAGCCAATTTTCTTTCCTTAAGACCCAATGCATAAATAGCTTTTGTGTCCCCTTCTCTTCTAGGCTTCCTTCATACCTCTCCCATTTTCAACAGTTCCAAGACCCTTATCTTCTCTCTTTGGGATGTCCTCAAATTTTTCTTCATTTTATTATGCAGAACAGTTCAGTTCTCATTGTTTCAGTTGTCCCCATCCAATAGTGTTCAGGGGGCCTTTTGTAATAACAGTAAAAATTAAAAAGTAAATCAAAGTCCAAACCAAAATAATGCAGAGATTCCGACTCAGAGTGACCTTACAGGACAGAGAAGAACTGCCCTATAGGATTTCCAAGGCTGTAATCTTTGCTGAAGCAGACTGCCACATCTTTCTCCTGTGGAGTGACTGGTGGGTTCAAACTCTCAACCTTTCAGTTAGCACTTAGCCACTGCACAACCAGGGCTCCTTTCCTTGACTCCATGGAAATAAATCCACATTTCTTTTTCTTTATTGAAGAGATTTGGCCTGACAGTCAAGGAGCTCTGGTGGCGTAGTGCCTAAGGCATTTGACTTCTGACCAGAAAGTTGATGGTTCCAAACCTACCAACTGCTTCGTGGAAGGAAGATGGGGCAATCTACTTCCATAAAGATTTACCACCTGGGAAACCCAGTGGGTGTTGCTATGAATTGGAAGCAATGCGATTGCAGTGAGTTTGGTTTTGGTTTGGTTTGGCCTTACAGTCGTTATCTGGGAAATCAGAATCACCACAGTTCACTAGGCCTTACACTGGAACCTGAAGGTACAAGTGCCCACCCATCTTCCTCCCTGCAAAGTAAAGGTGGCTGATGCTGGGGAGGGATTTTGAGTCTGCAGAACATAACTCGGATCCTCCACTTGTTATGTGACCAGGGAATTCAGGGGGTGTCCTGTGTGGGAGTGGTATCTCCTCTTAGGTCATGGAAAGAGAAGATAAAGCTAGTACTGAAAAAGTATTGGTTAAGGGTTTGGGCTCTGGAGCCAGACTGCTTGAGTTCAAATCTCAGTTCTGCTACTTAATAAATGCATGACCTTGTGCAAGTTACTAAACCTCTGCCATAATCCTACCTTATATTCCTTTATTCATACCTCATTTTCTTCATCTGCAAAATGGGAATAATAATAGTGCCCATGTCATGGAGTTGTTATGAGGACTGAATAAGTTAATATATGTAAGGCTCTTAGAACAGTTATTGGCAGGTGACTATGAAAGTGTTTGTTAAAAAAAACAAACAACAACTGGAACAACAGTAATACCTGGAAGTATATGTAGACTTTTCTGCCAGACTGTGAGTTGCTAGGTGGGGAGGCACTATGCCTTATTTATGGATCTATTCATCTCAGAACCTAGAACAGTGCCTGGCACATAGCAAAGATTCTCATCAAATATCTATTACATGAAGAGAGGAAAGAACCTTTTAGATCTTCTCAGAGGGTGATTCTATATTAGGTTACAAACCAATAGGAGATCTTACCAAGTACTGCTGTGAGTTTCCTTGGGGGAACTTTTCTCAAAGTCACTGGAGAGTGTGTGGGTGAAATGTTTCAGTGACTGAAATTTCAAAAGTTAAAGAAGCTACATTTTAGAAAGAACAATTCAGAGAAAACATTAAGCAAAAGATGAATAGAGACCTGATAAAGGGCACTATTTTGAGAGAAGAAGATTCCAGAATAAGTTAGATAACAAAACAAAGCAACAACAACAACAACAGTAAAACAAGAGTCAGCAAACTTTTCTGTAAAGGGCCAGATATTAAATACTTTAGTTTTGTGGACCATACAATCTCTGCTACAATACTCAACTCTGCTATTATAGTGCAACAGCCGATATAGATGAGCATGGCTGTGTTCCAGTAAAACGTTATTTGTAAAAACAGGGTGGATCGTCTGCAGGCTGTGCTAGAACAATGTGAGGAATGAATAGAGAGGAACGTCAGTGGGACTGTGGGAGCTGGAAAAGCAACTTGGCCAGACTCCTTTGTCAGAAAAGAGAGTGGCTCCCACAGATGTCCTGGGAAATCCTTCTGTCATGCGTGTAGCTCCAGAGTACTTAAGAGTCTGCTTTAGTCTTAAATATGGCAAATATGGAGAGGAGACAAGCAATGCCATAACCTTTCTGGTAAGAAAGGACACAGAGTTGAAAACCAGTTATTCATATTAAAAGTAGCAAGGATGGATAATCCAAAATAAAAGCTCCTTAAATTACTTCTATTTATTTGCAGGATGATTTTTTTTTTTTTTTTTTGTATCTGTGTTGAAGAGGAGAAAGCATATTTTGAAAACATCCTCTCCAAACCATCCCTGCAGCCCCCAGCTTCCTATGCCGTGCTGCAGAGATGTTTCACCCTCACCTCAGGCAGGGGTAAGACTTAAGAGGAAAGTGATTCATCTGTAGCCTGGAAATGCATTGTCCTCTGGACTACACGTCCACTCAAAACATGTTACCTATGAACCAATGGGGAGACCACCTTCTTAAGCCTGATCAAGGTTTTCTTCTGCTTTGCTCCTAACTGGTGAAGAGTGGAGGAAGAAGGAATGGATGTTTTTTTGTTTTGTTTTGTTTTTTTAACTTTTTATTGTAATTTGGGTGAAGGTTTAAAGAGCAAATTGATTTTCCATTCAACATTTCATGCACGTTTTGTTTCATGTCATTGATTGCAATCCCCACAATGTAGCATCACTCAAACCACTTCCTCCCTGTGTTTCCTATTTCCATTCCTTCTTCCTAACCCTTCCTGCTTTCTGAACTTTGTCCTTAGGCAAATGAGGCCCTTTGCATCTCAGATGGTTGATTGTTCTAAGAAGTGAGTACCTCCCTAGTGTCACTGTTCACTTTATAGACCTGCCGATACTTTACCTTGTAGACCTGCCTATTGTTTGGCTGAAAATTGAGCCACAGGGATGAGTTCAGTTCCAAGCCTGAAGGGTGATCAAGGGCCATGGTCTCTAGGATTCCACTAGTCTCCATCTGACCAGTAAGCTTGGTCTTTTTTATGGTAGGAATGAATGTTTTACAGAGGCAACCTCTCACTTCCTTATATCTCCATTCCGTGGAATGGCCCTATGGCACCACAAATGAAATTGTTGTGAATGTTTGGTTTGAACTCTAATGAGGCAGCTCTGGCAGGTTAATTTCCTAACTATTGGAACCTTTAATGTGGTTGCTAAGGCTTCTGAATCATAGGTGAGACACACCTTCAGCCTATTGTATAATTATCTCAGGAATTATAAAGGTAATAAATGCATGATTGCTTTTTTTTTTATTAATACATTAAAGCAGAGATGTGTAATTGGCACTTTAACAATCTAGTAGCAGCAAAATAGATATTAATGTGATTACAAATGACAATTACTTTTCGCAATTAATTGGTATCACCTTTCAGTAGCCCTTTTCAATACATCACTGGGGCATCCCATTGCCAATGAGAAACTGGAGCATTCTAAGGCTGAGTGAGAGCATGGGGAAGAGTAAGTTAATTACTTAACAAAACAGTGACTGATCTTTATATTCTTGATCAATGGGTCTTTGATTTTAATAACAGCAGTAATATACTATTCCTTTTTTCCCCAAATGATACTAAAACAATATACAAACTTTTTGTAATGTAATTACCTCCTATAAATCACTTCATTTCTGAAATATGGTGGCTTCTGAGAGGATGAGATTGCTTTTCACAATCTCATTAGTTTAAGAAGAAAAGAGAAGAAAAATTTATTTGCCTGTAATCAAAATGCAGGTAAGGATAGGAAGGTGATTTGGTTACATGTTACATGCAGCCTTGATGGGAAAAAACCAATAATGTCATTACATATAGGCTCAACTGTTTATACAAAGTACAGTTACATAAACAATTGAATTTAATCCTCACAGCTGTGTTTTGCAAGCTATGGGTTTATATGACTTGTTCTAGAAAAAAATCCCGAAACATAAATCTAGTAGTTTATATCAACATCCTAAGACTCATCCCTCTGAAATTTCTGTACCCTTTCTTTGTTTGATGAGGTACTTGACCCGCTTTTAATAGATTAAAAATATTAATATGCAGTATATAAAAAAATAGATATTCTTAAAATATTTTGATTAAATAGCCATAATTATTGACTGGTAAACTGATGCTGAAATTGGTAACTGCGATGTTACCCTATCTGTTACTAACATGAAGCTATATATATTGTCTGTATTGAATTTCTCTACATGCCTCCTGTTCTCTCCGAAAACTGAATAATGAGATAAAGCATCCTTCAATAAGGAGAGCAGACACTATATTGACTGATTTCAACTGCTCAACTCTATCTTTCTTTTTTTTCTTTTGCATACAACTCAGAGTCTCTAAACAATTCTTTTTGCATTTTAATATCTGGTACCAGCAACTGTATTTTAAGGCAACTGAAAGCCCTGGCAGAATGAGAACTGAAATTGAGGCCACTCTACAGGACCCTCAAACCATTTATTTAACAAGGCCATGTTGCAGGGCCAGAGAGATGGTTAAGTGACTTAGCTACTAGGAGCAAACATGAGAGGCACTCATATCTGAAATTCCAGTTCTAAGTACCCAGAGTCAATGCATAAAATCAGTCCTTTATGTTTTCAAGTTCTTAGTTGCAGAGTGAATATTTATGACTTCAGAAACATATGCAGTGTTCATTCACTTATTCATTTGTACATTCAAGAATTATTTATTAAATGCCTATGATGTCCCAGGAACTGTGCTACCTACTAGGCATACAGAAGTGAACAAAGCCTACATCACGGGGCAGTGCATCAGAAAGGAAAAGACAGTGCCATATTTCTCTCTGTTTGTAAGCAAATCTTAACCTAGATGGCCTTGGTTGATTTATTTCTATTTTTTTTTCTCTTTTTCTATATTTCCTTCCTTTCCTTTTCTCTTATATTTCCTTCCCTCCCCTTTCCTACCTTTCCTTTTTTTTTTTTTTTTTAATTTTCTGTTCAGAGAGGTTCCAAAGATTATTCTCAATGTAACATAGATTTGATGTCATCCTGTTTGTTAGATCATGTTAATTTGGGAATGTGAAATAACACAGTCCTAAGGACCAGTCATGTCTCTAGTTCACATTCTTTTTTAGATGATTCTCAGATCATCTGGCAGTATTAAATATCCTGAGGAGGAACATTAGGATTTAAGGATCCCTTTTGTTAATTCCCATTTTCTTTTTCTTAATTTGTTGTCACAAAGGGGGAATAGAAAGAATAGCCAATACCTAGTCCACTGAACATCCACTACTTACTGAGCTCCTACTGTGTGCAGGCACTTTCTATAGATAATCTTTATTTTCTTACCATAAACTTAAGCAGGAACATTATTATTCTCTTTCTGTAAATGAAGAAATTGAAGCTGAGCAAGGTTAGGTAACTTGTCTAGAGTCACATATCTCATGTGCGAAAGAGCTGGGGTTTGAACTCAGGATCAGGAGACTACAAAGTCCATGTGCTCTCACCCATTGCTAGAGCCTTATATTTCCTTAGGAGTTCTGGTAACACTGTTACTGAAGCATAAGACTGCTAACCAAAAGGTTGGCAGTTCAAACCCACCAGCTGTACTGCAGGAGAAAAATGAGGCAGTCTGTTTCTGTAAAGATTTTTAACCTTGGAAACAGTATGGGGCAGTTCTCCTTTGTCCTATAGGGTTGCTGGGAGTCAGAATCGACTTGACAACAGTCACCTTAAGTGTCCTTAGCTCTACTGCCTGGTGTTTATTTGTACTCTTCTTGTTTCTTAAGTAAGGATTTACAGCATCTCTGTCTCTCCTGTGTGTAAGACTGAGGAACTACCTTTTTATATCAGCTGGTGGTTTTGACTGGTTTTATACTGAAAAAGAGCTTCAGCTTTGAACTTTTTCCAACCATGCTACAAAGTCTGGCCATATCTTTCAACCTAGGAAGAAAAAGAAAATTCTTATTTCTTCCTGAGGTAATGAGGGAGTTAATCCCATTTTTCAAGTGTATTAGGAACATAGGATGTCTATAGATTCTATTTCTACATCGCCTCAGCAGCCATCCATTGCAGATGAAAAAAGACAAGGTCCAAAGACATAGTTTGATCCAAATAATTTTGCATCACTCTGGAGTTAGATTAATTGCTAGACTCATAAAGATTGTTTTTCTGGGGTCATCACATGAAGATAATGATACTCTTAGCTGAAAGATCATTGGTTGTGCTGGTGCCTTTTGAAGTTCTACCATCATTTAGCATTTCTTAGAAAGTGGTCATAGGGCATTGGTAAATAAATGTCACTGGCTGCAAATTTTATTTTATTTTAGGAGCATTATTTGCTTACTATGGACATGGAGGTTTTTAACTTGACTTTGAAGTCTGCTCAGCTAGAAAACTGTATTTGTAGCTGAATAAAGGCTTTTAACTCTTGATGTTTTGCCTTTGGTTGCTGATATGCCTGTTTGCAATAACTTGTTCTGAGATCCATGTGCAAGAAACCCTAGTGTCAATATATAAGGTTTTTTTAGGAGCTAGAATTAATTGCAAGAGTCAGGCGCTATGGCTCATAGTGCTCATTTTCTAGGGCTTCAAGTTTTGTCTGGAAGCTCAAGGTTATGTGCTCAAAACTGCTTATGGTCACAATTACAAGTAATGGTGATTCAGAATGTGCATTCTGGAATGAATCTACTGCAAAAGCTGTGCACACTTTTAATGTACTCAGAATATATGAAGTATTTGTTCACTCATCCATTTATTCATTCACTCATTATTTCAACAATGATTTCTTAAATGTTTGCTCTGTACCAGGCACTGTGTTAGAGATAAAAATGAAATGAACAAAACCCTCATGATTCTTGCCTTCAAAGAGCTTACAATATAGTGAGCAAGATGGAGACTTATAAAATAAAAATACAAAATAATACAGACTTGAAAATCACATTAAGAGTTCTGAAGGAAAAGTATAGGATTTGGAGAAAAGGAATGTTATGTTGGCGAGGAAGGGCTTTGTGTAGCAGTGTCATTTAAGCTGAATCTAAAGGCTGAGTAAGACTTGGCTGATGAGAAGTGGGAAGAAGAGCATTTCAAGGAGATAGAACAGTCCTGAGGAGGGAAGTAGTTTGGCAAATACAAGGAACTAGGCTTTGCCTAGTTCTCTAGTGCTGCTATAACAGAAATACCACAAGTGGATGGCTTCAACAAACAGAAATTTATACTTTTACAGTTTAGGAGGCTAGAAGTCCAAATCAGCGTGCTGGCTCTAGGGCAAGACTAGCCTAGAAATCAGAGTTCAGAGTACCAGCTATAGGGGCTGACAGAGGCCCCCTTGGGCTTCAGCTCTGCCTTCCAGGGCCACGGGAGCAAGCTGGAAGCTTCTCCTGACTCACACAGCTGCTAGCTGCTGAGGCTGATGAATCCAAGATTGGCAGGTAAAAGGGCAGATGGTTGGGTCACAGATTGTCAAGGCAATGATCCCAAGATTGGCAGGCAACATGGCAGCCACTGGTTCAAGCCCAGAAACTGAAGATGAAGAGGGGCCAAATGAAGGATCCCCAAATGAGCAAAAAGCTAGAGACCTTTCCCAAAGCTTCTCCATATATACTGGAAGCAGGCAATCCCCTGAAGGTCACTCCCATTCAACTAATTAGTTGCTCACAGCAGATTCCACCACTGAGGTGATTATACCATGTCCAATGTCATCACAGGGAATAACCACGTCCAGCTGCCACGCCCCTCAGCCCACACACTCATAGCCCAGTCAAGTTGACATACCACTGTAACTAGCACAGGCTTGAATGTGGTGAGTGAAAAGGAGAGTGATGCTGGGATAAGGGATGAAGACTTGTAGACCCTGATAAAAATTTTGAATTTTTTTTCCCAAAGACGTTGGGTAACTTAAACAGGAAGTGATATAATCTGATTGCTATTTTAATAATATCACCCTGCTATGTGGATTTGGATTATGGTTTTGGGGGGCAAGAATAGAAGCAGGGAAACCAGTTTTAAGTCTATTGTATTAGTGAAATGAGAGATGGCAGTAGCTCAGAGTGGTAACAGAAGAGATAGAAAACAGTGGATGAACTCTGCAAATATTCGGAGATAAAATCAATAGACTGAGGATGAATTGGTTGTGAAACCAGTGGGAGAAAGGGAAACTGAGCTCTAAATAATGACTTTCAGGTATCCAGGTTTAGCAAGTAGGAGGATGGAGATGCCATGTAATTGAGATGCAGAAGACCAGAAGGAGAGTGGATTTGGGGCAGATGATTAAGATTTTTTAAATATATCCCTTATCATATTAAGGATGTTGTTGTTTTTCAGGTGTTGTCATGTCAACTCTGACTCAGCAACCCTATGTACAACAGAACAAAACACTGCCCGGTCATGTGCTATCTTCACAATCCTTGCTATACTTGAGCCCATCATTGCAGCCATTGTGTCAGTCCATCTTGTTGAGGGTCTTCCCCTTTTTCATGACCCTCTAAGAATATTAGTTACATTTTCAGTGTCAAAGAATGGTAATTCTATAGCACTTAATTATGCTCATGAGGAACATGTACATAAACAAAAAGACAGTCATTGAACAGAATAAGGGGGTAATGCGTGGTTTAAAATCAGGGAAGGTGTGTGTCAGGGTTGTATCCTGTCACTATACTTACTCAGTCTGTATGCTTAGATAATAATCAGAGAAACTGGACTGTATGAATAAGAACATGACATTAGGATTAGAGAAAGACTCATTAACAACCTGCAATATGCAGATGACACAACCTTGCTTACTGAAAGCGAAGATGACTTGAAGTACTTACTGATGAAGATCAAAGAATACAGTCTTCAGTAAGGATTACACCTTCACAGAAGGAAAACAGAAATCCTCATAACTGGACCAGTAAACGAAACCGCAGTAAATGGAGAAAAGATTGAAGTTGTCAGGTATTTAATTTACTTGGATCCACAATCAACACCTATGGAAGCAGCAGTCAAGAAATCAGATGATGTGTTGCACTGGGCAAATCTGCTGCAAAAGATCTCTTTAAAGTGTTAAAGAGCAAAGACATCACTTTGGAAACTAAGGAGCTCTTGTGGCGTAGTGCCTAAGACATTTTAGTGCTAACCAGAAGGCTGACAGTTCAAACCCACCAGCCACTCTTCGGAAGGAAGATTGGGCAATCTACTTCTGTAACGATACCACCTTGGAAACCCAAAAAGGGGTTGCTATGAGCTGGATCTGATTCCACGGCAGTGAGTTTGGATTTTTTTGTTTTTGAAGACTAAGACATGCCTAATCCAAGCCATGGTATTTTCAATCACCTCATGTACATGTGAGAGCTGGGCAAGGAATAATTGATGCATTTGGATTGTGGTATTGGTGAAGAATATTGAAAATATTATGGACTGCCAGAAGAATGAACATATCTGTCTTGGAAGAAGTACAGCCAGAATGCTCCTTAGACTTGACAATGACCAGTGTTTGGTTCACGTGCTTTGTCATGTTGTCAGAAAGGACCTGGAAAAGGATATCATGCTCAGTAGAGGGCCAAAGAAAAAGGGGAAGACCCTCAATGAGATGGATGGACACAGTGGCTGCAGTGATGGGCTCAAGCATAGCAAAGATTGTGAGGCTGACACAGGATCAGGCAGTGTTTTGTTCTGTTGTACATAAGGTTGCTATAAGATAATTTCCCAATTCATATTGTGAGGCCAGAATAATCTTAATATCAAAACCAGACAAGGAAATTATAAGAAAGAAACATTACAGACCAATCTCTATTATAATGTAGACTTTTTTCCAATCCTAAACAAATGTCAGCAGGCCAAACCCAGCAATGCATGAAAAAGATTATATATTACAATCAGGTTGGATTCATTCACAAAATGCAAAACTGGTTTTACATTCAAAAGTCATTCAATGTAATCTGTCCCATTAGTAAAATAAAGCAAAATATCATATGATTATTTCAATAGGCACAGGAAAAGCAGTTGATGATGTTTACCATACATTCACGATTTTTTAAAAAAGAAAACAACATTCATAAAAACTTGTTATTGTTAGGTGCCATTGGGTCAGTTCCAACTTATAGCATGGGGCTACCATGAGTCAGAATTGATTTGGCAACCACCACCACTACTACTAACAGAAATAACAGCAATATTGTATGGAATAAATCTAATTCATCTAAATGTTCAAATATATTCACAAATAGATTTTTCCAGTATCTTCTTATTTTAATGTTTGTAGGATTTATAGTGTTATCCCTTTTTCATTCCTGGAATTGATTATTTGTTCTTTGTCTTAATCAACCTTTGCAGGATGTTATCACTAACATTAGTCTTCTCAACAAACTTACTATTTTTTTAATGGCCCTTTCTATTTTATGTCTGTTTTCTATTTCATTAATTGATACTCTTTCATTATTTTCTTCTAGATTCTTTGAGCTCAATATTCTGTTTTTTTCTAATTCTAATTTTTCTAATCCAATTATTTGTTCTTTTTTTGAGGTAAATGCTAAGCTTGTTAATTTTCAGCTTTATTTCTTTTTGACTGTATGCATTTAGGTGTAAAAACATCTACAGAAACATAGTTTGGATACGTGTTTTTTTAATCACTGGTTTTAAAATATTGGGCAATATAATTTTTTTTGTGTGTGTAAGTTTGACTTTGTCCCACAGGTATTTAAAAGTTTATATCTTAATTTTCAAACAAAGGAATTTCTAATTATCTACCTTAATTACACTAAAGTCAAAGAATATACTCTGGTGTGATTTTGATTTTTTGAAATGTGTTGAGACGTATTTTATGGCTCTGAATATGACAATTTTTATAAATTTTCTATGTGTTCTTGAAAAGAATATGCATTCTGCAACTGTGAGGCACAGTGTCCTATATGTGTCTATCAGCACAACTTTGTTAATCTTGTTTAAATCTTCTGGTTCTTACTGACTTTTCTTTTTTTTTGACTGTTTGTTTTATTGATGAGAGAAATGTGTTAAAATCTTCCACAATAATTGTGTGTTTAAACATTTCTTTTTATTTAGGTTTTGCTTTATGTATTTTGAAGCTATGTTACAAGGTGTAAATGAATTTAGGATTGTTATATCTTCCCTGTGGGACCTCTGGTGATGTAGTGCCTAAGGCATTTGACTGCTAACCAGAAGGCTGGTAGTCCAAACCCACCAGCCACTCCTAGGAAGAAAGATTGGGAAATCTACTTCTGTAGAGATACTGCCTCAGAAACCCAAGGAGGGGTCTCTGTGAGTCGAATCAACTCAATGGCAGTGAGTTTGATTTATTTTTGGTTTTATATCTTCCTGGTGTATTGACCTTTTTATTATTATGCAGTGTTCCTTGGCTGCTAACCAAAAGGTCAGTGATACAATCACCAGGGATTCACAGGAGAAAGATGAGGCAGTCTCCTTCCATAAATATTAATAGCCTTGGAAACTCTATGGACCGGTTCTACTCTGTCCCATAGAGTCTCTCTCATAGAGAGAGTGGACTCTATGGCAGTGGGTTTAATGTTCCTCTTTAAAAGTGCTTCTTGCTCTAAAGTAATATTTATCTGACATCAATATAGACATCTCAGCTTTCTTTTGGTTAGTGTTTTCAGGGTGTTGTTGTAGTTGTTATGTGCTGTTGAGTTGTCTCTGACTCATAGCAACCTTATGTGATTTCTACTATACCTGAGCCCATCACCACAGCCACTGTGTCAATCCATCTTGTTGAGGGTCTTCACCTTTTTCGTTGACCCTCCTCTTTACCAAGCATGACATCATTCTCCAGAGAATCATCCCTTCTGACAGTATGGCCAAAGTAGGTGAGACAAAGTCTGGCCATTCTCACTTCCAAGTAGCATTCTGGCTGCACTTCTTCCAGGACAGATTTGTTAGCTCTTTTAGGAGTCTATGATACTTTCAGCATTCTTCACCAACACCACAGCTCAAAAGCATCCACTCTTCATTGGTCTTCCTTATTCTTTGTCTATCTCTCACATGCATATGAGGTGATTGAGAATACCACGGCTTGGGTTTGGTGCACCTTAGTCTTGAAGGAGATATCTTTGCTCTTTAGCACTTAAAAGAGGTCTTTTGCAGCAGATTTGCCTAATGCGATACTTCGTCTGATGTTTTGACTGCTGCTTCCACTGACATTGATTGTAGAACCATGCAATATGAAGTCTTCGACAACTTCAATTTTTTCTCCATTTATCATGATTCTATTTACTGGTCCAGTTGTGAGGATTTTTTTTTTTCTTTATATTGAGGTGTAATCCATACTTCACACTGTAGTCTTTCATCTTCATCGTAAGAGCTTCATGTCATCCTCATATTCAGCAAGTTCTCTGTGTATCTAAGGTTGTTAATGAGTCTTCCTTCAATTCACATGCCACACTCTTCTTCATATAGCCCAGCTTCTTGGATTAGTTGCTCAGCATACAGATTGAATAGGTGTGGTGAAAGGATACAACCCTGATGCAATCCCTTCTTGATTTTAAACCATGCAATATCACCTTGTTCTGTTCAAATGACAGCCTCTTGGTCCTCATGGGTGCTGTTGGAAGAACCATTGGTGTCAGAGTTGATGAAAGGGCTGGAGGGAGGCAGCATGTCTGGCCTCACAGGAATAGGCTTTGGGCTATTAATAGTGATTCTGTCTTCCTCTTGTGAGATTAGAGGAGGTCAGAATATGCCACCTCCCTGCTCCTTTGGCAGTTAGAGAAGGAAGCAATAGTGAAACAATGAGAAGTGGTTGTTAAAGGAGTAGGAGAAAACCCACAAGAGTATGGTGTCATAGAAGCAGAGAAAGAAGAGGATTTAAAGAACTAAAGAATGATCAGTATGTTTTATCTGATGAAAAGTTTGACCAAAATAAGGTCTAAAAAGTGTCTGAGGAGTTGAGCCTCACAAATATACCAGAGACACTTGATAGTTTACCAGGGTTATGAAGCAGTGTGGGTGGACAGTCTTAGAAAGAGCAATTCAGGGCTGTAGGAGGCCTGTCTAGCAGCAATCACCCTGGTGGCTTTCAATCTCTAATCTGATAATAAGCTCTGCACTATCTCAAACTGAAAGACATATTTGAAACCTGTGCTTTGTCCTTTTGGCAGATGACTTGGGTAATACCTGTCCAGTGCAAAGAAGGATAGTGGTGTTCCCAGTTCTTTTTAATCTTACAAATTCTTTAGGGAATAAGCCTACATTCAAAACCTGGACACAGCTGAACCTCCTGAGATGAGCTTTCATATCCTTTTCTGCCCCCACAGAAGTCCCCTTTATACTTGATGCCTCACTACAACCAGGATGCAGAGGAAATGCAGATTTCTCATTTCATAGATCTGTGCTTTCTCACAGCAAGTTATTTCTATTTCGAGTTGTACCTTTCTTTACTCTTTGGTCCAGAGGAAAATTTAGGCTAAAGAAGAGCGTATACTTTTATTTGACAACATTTCAGAAAAATCCAGTGACAGAGACTGAAAAAAGCAGCAGTAATGTGCAGTATATAGCTCATTATTGTCTCCTTATTTTCCCAGGAAATACGAAAAAATGGTTGCTTCCCTGTGAAAATGCTTGGTGATGTGTTTGTATATTTGCGGTGCCTTTGACTACAGGACATACTAATGGTACTAGACTAGAAGTGTGACTTTAGCTAAAAAAGGAAATTGTAGGGTAAGGAAAAGAGTGAGCCCAAAACCCATTGCCCTTTGGGATAAATGCACAGTAAAACACAGGCCCTCACTGTGAGCATATTGACTTGGAATTGTGTGTAAAATGAACTAACTTATTTCTTTAATTTATCTGAGTCACACTTGATGAGGCAAGTAGAGCTGAGAGTTAGGCATGAAATTATAGGAAACTGATTCACACAAAGAGATAGTTCTCAGTAGAGAAGCCATTCTGCTGCTTTGGGGAAAAACTGGAAACAGTTTAGGGCCAAATTAAACATGGTCTTTAATCAATGAAATCCCAGTCAAGCTGTCTTACTCTACTCATTTGGCTCCACTCATATAGGATAATATCTATATGAATGAACTTAAACAGTTTGTTGAGTGATTGGTGAGATAATACAACTCTGAAATGTTTTTATTTTGTGTAATTAGGTCACTTAGCCTCTCTGGTTTTGATCCTTCATGCACCAAACCCACTGCCATTGAGTGGATTCCTACGCATAGAGACCCTATAGGACAGAGTAGAACGGCCCCATAGGGTTTCCAAGGCTCTAAATCTTTATGGAAGCACACTGCCACATCTTTCTTCCATTGAGTGGCTGGTGGGTTCAAATTTTGGTTCACTAGTGAGTGTTTTAACCACTGTGACACCAAGGCTTCTCCTTGCATGTCAGATGGACATAATATATTTGTCCAGCCTACATCACAAGATTGTTGAGAAAATCAAACAAGATAAAGTATGGAAAGCACAAGATAAATTTGGGCTTTTGTTTACTTTAGAAGAACTGAATAATTTCCTTCTCAAAAATTGTTACTATTGCTTTACCTCCTGTCAGGTATTGACCACTGGGAAGGGCCTCTGTGGTATCACACTACTACCTCAGTTTAACAGCTTCCAGCACTCATAATCACTCAGGACTATCACAAACTCTTGTTGTTAGGTACCATTGGGTCAATTTTGACTCACAGTGGCTCCACGTGACAGAGTATAACCGTCCATAGGGTTTTCTAGGCTGTAGACTTTATGGGAGCAGATTGCCAGGTCTTTCTCCCATGAAATCTCTGGGTTTAAACTGCAATCTTTTGGTTTAGTGCTTAACCATTGTGCCACCACACAAACCCTTAAAACAACAACAATAAAAAAAAAACCACTGCCATTGAGTTAATTCCAACTCATAGCAACCCACATTGGGTTTCCAGGGCTGTAAATCTTGGGCAAGTTGGCTGCAAAAGACCTCTTTCAAGTGCTGAAGAGCAAAGATGTCTCCTTGAGGACTAAGGTGTGCCTGACACAAGCCATGATATTTTCAATTGCCTCATATGCACATGAGAGCTGGACAATGAATAAAGAAGACTGAAGAAGAGTTGATGCTTTTGAGATGTGGTGCTGGCGAAGAATGCTGAGAGTATCACGGACTGCTAAAAGAATGAACAAATCTGTCCTGAAGGAAGTGAAGTGCAGCTGGAATGCTCCTTTGAAGCGAGAATGGCCAGACTTGGTCTCACCTACTTTGGTCATGTTGTCAGAAGGGACCATTTCCTGGGGAAGGATGTCATGCTTGGTAAGGTGGAGGGTTGATGAAAGAGGAGAAGGCCCTCAATGAAATGGATTGACACAGTGGCTGCAGCTATGGGCTCAAGTATAGCAGGGGTTGTGGAGCTGGCATGGGACCAGGTGGTGTTTCGATTTGCTGCATAGGATCACTATGAGTCGGAGATGACTCTATGGCACCTAAAAACAACAACAATAACAACAACAAATCTTTATGGAAGTAGATTGCCTCATCTTCCTCCCATGGAGTAGCTGGTGGGTTTAAACCACTGACCTTTTGGTTAGCATCCAAATGCCTTACCCACTATGCCACCAGAGCTCTTTCCACAAACCCTTAGGAAATTTACAAAAGACAAATATAAACACTAAAGAAAATAGTTGAGGGCTTAAGCTACAAAGGTCACAGAAGATTGGTCATTTATTGGTCATTTTACCAGCCCAGAAGGAAAAGTCCATTTTCATTGGCACATGATGGCTAAGCCATAAAGCTGAGGAGAGAGAGAAGGAAAAGATTGGAGAAGAGATAAGAGGAAAAAAAGAAAAAGGAAAACAGATGGTTTAGGAGAGAATAGGAGGAAGGATTAAAAGTGATAATGAGGGTAGTAAACAAGAAGCCCCTGGATCAGTGGAGAAAGAAATTATAAAGGTTTTAGATGTGGAAAGACTCACAAATTATTTAATTCAGGAATAGCAAGTATTCGGATCATGTGGGTTTTTATGGATTAAATTGTATCCCAAAAAGTATGTATTGAAATCCCAACCCTAATACCTGTGAATATGACTCCGCCTGAAAATAGAGATTTTTCTCTTTTGTTATATTAGTAAAAAACCAAACTCACTGCCATTGAGTCAGTTCTGACTCATAGGAATCCCTCCTTGGGTTTCCAAAGCATTATCTCTATGGAAGTATATTGCCCAGTCTTCCTTCTGAGGAGTGGCTGGTGGGTTTGAACCCCCAGCCTTCTGGTTAGCGGTCAAATGCCTTAGGCATTATGCTACCAGAGCTCCCTAATCATTTCTGATATACGTATATATGTATGTATACACACACACACACACACACAGACACACAACGATCAGACACAGAGACACAAGGGGAAAACAAATGCTAAGGAATGCCGAGGAACTCCCTGAACTATGGGTAAGATAGGACCTTCCCCTAGAGCCACACCCTGAATCCAAGCTCCTACCTTCCTGAATCGTGAAAAAATCAATTTTTGTTCTTTAAAACCACCCACTTGCAGCATTTTGGTTATTGTAGCATTAGGTAACTAAGACATGAAGCAAACTTCCCATCTGTGTCCATGGCAGACATTGCTGATCATTCATTGTACTCTTTCTGCTGAGTCAAACATCTGAGCAGCAAGGAAAAGAGTGATTCCAAAGCTGAAATATTCTCCTACAAGAATACGGAGTATCACCTACAGCTGTTGGAACCACCTGTGAAAGGGATCAATGCAACTCGTTAAATTATCTGGATCTCACAAAGTGAAGTGAGCAGAGCTTTTAGATCAGAGAGAGATGCACGGATCTGGTCCACATACAGTGATCAAGATAGTGCTCCTGGGAGTTGCTACAGATGAGTTAAAATAGGCTCAAGAGATGAAATCTATTTGTCCACCTTGAGTTTATTCAGCCTCCTAGTATTATAATTGGGAAACGATGGCACAGGAGTGTGAAATAACTTTCTAAAGTTCATGCAAGTAGTCAACCAACACTAAACCCCAAATTTCCCTTTCCCCAGTTGGAATTCAAGACTCATCTCAGTCTGGGGCTGTATTACTGAAGACTGATTCTTAGAAGGGTTGGGGAAAGTAAAGGAAGGACCATTTTTAGATTTAGAGTTTAGGCCAATGAATCTTGAGCCAGGGCTTTGAAAGTGAAGGTCAATTTTCCCCTAGTTCTAGGTCTTCAGATGTGGGAGCAGGAATTAAGTATGATAGCTTCCTTAATGAAGTCATGTTTAGCACTAGGGATGATTCTGCATGAGGTTGGCAATAACAAACAAGGCAGATGAATTAATGAACCAATATGAATTTACCTTTTTTGCATAATGAGGATGTTCAAGGTGCATATTACTGTACCTAAGAAGGAGAGGAGTGGCTAGGCAGAGTAAAGAATGGTTCCTGTCAAACTTTCAGTGCTTTGAACTGGTTCATTCTGGTTTGGCCCCCTGCTGAAAAGAAGCATTTCCACCCCAAATATACATTTCTAACAAGATCTCAGGTGATTCTTTGTTAAATTTAGATTCTGATTCAGTATATCTGGGGTGGAAATGCAAATTGTCAGCAGGAGGTCAAACTGGAATGAACCAATTCAAAGCCCTGGAACAAAGCCCCAAACAAATCAAACCCACTGCCGCTGCGTTGGTTCTGATTCACAGTGACCCTTTAGCACAAAGTAGAACCTCCCCATAGGCTTTCCAGGGCTGTGAATATTTTTCCCAACGGCCTCATCATCTTCCTGAGAAGTGGTTGGTGGGTTTGAACTGCCATTTTATGGTTAACAGCTGAATGCTTTAACCACTACTGGAAACATTAGATGGAGGTTACGCTATTCTGCTCTAATTAGAGAAATGGGCCAAGAACATCTACAGCTGGGGATGTGGGCAGAGGTCCTTGAGCAATGCCCCTGTAAAGATCGTGTGGAATCAGGAGATGCTCCCTCTCACCCACTCCAAAGGAACCAGCAAAGCCAGGGAACCACCATGCTCTCTGTCCCCAAACCAGCACAAAAGAACATGGAGTGAACAAAGCTCTCTGATGCCCATGAATTTTTCTCTTGAGAAAAATTGGTGAAATGTCTTTGGTGCGAATTCTGTGCTTCCCAACTTTTATTCCCAGTTACCTCACTCTGTGGTGACACCTCCTTTCCAACTCCTACCATGTTCTGTCCTCTTTCCTTCTTCTTTAAGGGAGATCTAAAATATGTGAACACCCATTTAGGTATGGGTGACTGATAAGGTATTAAAGTGGACTCACACTGGAGTGATTTACACTTGTGTCAAGGCCTTAATTAGAGGCATGAAACTCTTAGACTAGAAATATGGGATCAACTAGTTCCAATGGCACCTTATTTTATTAGCTATTCAGTCCCTAAATTAAAATACCACATTGTTAATATATCTCCTACAATTGTCAATGATCTAGGAATTTGCTGATTACATTAGCAATTTCTCTCCAATTCTAGGGAGATGTAAAATAGAGAGTTATGAAGATATGCCCTTAATCCTCTTTGAATTACTTAACTCACCTTCCTTTGTGCTGGCAATCTCCTTCTGACTTATCTGGAATCTGATAGCATAGGACTTACTATGTCATCCTTATCATATCCCCTTCTCTTTTCAGTTGCCTTGGAAATATAAAATCCAATCCTGTTTGTCACCTGGCAATCAGAAAGGCACTATTCTAAAGTAGTCTCCTTGATGGCTCCAAATAGTGCAGATTATGGGTCTTCCAGTACTTTTTTCAAGAATGAAATTCATGAGTCTTCCCTTTCCCTTGTCTATGCTCAATATACTTGAGCTTTTTGACTAACAGTCAAAGAGAAAATATATAGCTGTCTTGACATAGGTATAGATATAACTAACCTGTTGCTGTTGAATTGACTCTGATTCATGGTGAGCCCATGTATGTCAGAGTAGAACTGTGATTTATACAGTGATTTTCAATGGCTGACTTTTTGGAAGTAGATGGCTAGGCCTTTTTTCCAAGTGGCCTGTAGGTGTAGTTGAACTTCCAACCTTTTGGTTACTAGCCAAGTGAATTAACTGTACCACCTAAGGAGCTCTGGTAGTGTAGTGCCTAAGGCACTTGACTGCTAACCAGAAGGCTAGTGGTTCAAACCCACCAGCCACTCCTCAGAAGGAAGGTTGGGCAATCTACTTCTGTAGTGATTCCACCTTGGAAACCCAAGGAGGGATCTCTATGAGTCGGGTCCAACTCGACAGCACATAACAACAAACAACAATAAGGAGTCCAGGTATAGATATAGATATAGCTGAGGGGCCTGGCAGAATAAGTGGGAGGTGTGGATGGCATAGACTGGAAGTTTCTTGTATCCTGCCTTACCTCCTTGGTATCCCTCAATAGCTTGGAAACATGGCTCAGCCACAGAAGGAGGTCATCTTCTGCCATGGGGCCTCCCTGACAGAGAGCTGACACCCTCACCTTCAGGAGAGTTCACAGTGGGTGTTACTATGAATCACAGAAATGATTTCTCACAGTGTCCTTCAGAGAAGTGTCAAGATTCCCCTGGGGGTTGACACAAAAATGGAAAATCCCTGCTCTTGTTCTCTCTCTTACTATAGCAATTGACCCAATAATTTTATAGGACACATTAGCAAGTGAAGGATGCAGGCAGCAAGACAAGCAGATAACAAACACTTCGGTGAGAAATATATTCCAGGAAGCCAAGTTGATGTGATTGGAGAGTTCTGTGATTAATAACCTGTTTACAAACACTGACTACACTGTGTTGAGTACATGAAAGCAAATTTATTATGACTTCTTTTTTTTTTTTTTTCCATGAGAAGAATGGCTAGGGGGAAATAAAAGTTCTGGAGAGATCAACCTCAAAGTTACATTTAAATAACGTCACTGGAGCAAATGCATTTTTAAGTTGATTATTGGCTCACTGAGTTTCTTTGGCCTTGGACCCATCGAGTGCCATTATGTGCTTTGAGGCTTGCTCAGAATGGAAGGGTGAAGATTCAATTCCTATGAAAAGAGATGGAGAAAGTCTTATGTTCTCAGAAGACTCCTCCAGGGCATGATATACCTGTTAGTTTGGGTGAATTTTCTTAAGGGCATGCTGAAATTGATGAATGGGTTGCTTGACTATCTAACTGCCTGCCCACCCTCACTCAGTCTTTATAACTATAGTTACTTAACGCTCATAAAAATCAAGCAATACCAAAACAAAACAGAAAATTTAAATAGTAACTAAAAAACCCCTATAAAAGCTCTTCTCATTCTTGACATACAGTTTCCTAGTTCTATTCCCTATAGGCAGCTACTGTTAGTTTCTTATGTGTCTTTTCCAGTGATCACTAAACAAATACCAAAATCTATCTATTTATCTATGTAATTTTTAAAAATGGCTGCACAGTATTTCATTTTTCTAATGTACCATAGGAGCTCTAGTGGCGTAGCACCTAAGGCATTTGACTGCTAACCAGAAGGCTGAGGGTTCAAACCCACCAGCCGCTCCTAGGAAGGAAGGTTGGGCAATCTCCTTCCGTAGAGATACTGCCTCAGAAACTCAAGGAGGGGTTGCTATGAGTAGGATCGATTCGACAGCAGTGAGTTTGTTCATTTGGGTTATTTTTTCTTGAGCTGAAGTGGTCTAAGGAGGAAGTGTGCAGAGGGTGCAGCAACTCTGGGTTTGTTTTGATTGGGAGGTCATGTAGCTCCTAGGTAGTTGGGACAACTGAGGGGCATTTGTGGAGGCTAAGGAGCTCTGTTGGTGCAGTGTTTAAGCAGTCAGCTGCTAACCAAAATGTTGGTGGTTTGAACCCACCAGCTGCTCCACAGGAGAAAGATGAGGGTCTGCTTCTTTAAAGATTTATAGTCTTGGAAACCCTTTGGGGGAATCTACTCTGCTCTAAAGTGTTGCTGTGAGTCAGACTTGACTTGATGGCAATGGTTTGGTTTTATGAAGACTTCATAAGAAAAAGAGAGGAATTAGATCAAAGAATAGCTGTCCAGTGGGGGACTGGGGGAGTCTTGCTGTGTGGATGATCTCATTCTTTCCTCTACCTCCCCAGGAATCTACAGTAAAATTGACATTACTAGAAAATGTCTTTGAGTTCATTCATTAGTTCAGCATTTTATTGCATACCTTCTATTTGCCAGGCACTGTTCTAGGGCTAAGGAGCTCTGGTGATGCAGTGCCTAAGGCATTTGAAGGCTGGCGGTTCAAACCCACCAGCAGCCTCTCTGCAGAAAGAAGGTGGGGAAATCTACTTCCATAAAAATTTACCACCTTGGAAACTCAATGGGGGTCACTATGAGTCGGAATTGACTGGATGGCAGTGGGCTTGGGTTTTCTGGGGGGGTTCTAGGGCTGGGGAAGCACAAGTGAAGAAGACAAAGTCCTCGCTATCTTGGTATTTATGTTCAGTGAAGGAAAATAAAACAACAAACAAATAAGTTTTCTGAAGACAAAGCAGGGAAAGGGCTAGAGAGTGACAGAAGGTCTTAGAATTGTCTTCCTTAAAATGCCATATCGTATGGTATCTTACTGAAGATGTGCTCAGGGCAGGCACTGAAGCTGCCAAGAAGTACCACCATATCACAGACACTTGGAATGCTTGGAAGGCCTCTCACTCCACTCCCATCCACGTTCCTACACAGGCCTGCCTGCACCTGGGTTTTGTCAGCAGATTCTGCCTCTGTAGTCAGGAATGACTACGGTACTGCGTGCTTTCAATGCAGGTGATGAACTTACAGGGAGGAGGAGCAGAAAGGGGAAAGACCTAGAGTAAGAGAAAGGTGGGTTGGGCAAATGTGGATATCCTACCAACAAATTAATTCAGCATCACTGTATTACCAAAGGGCTTGTCATCATTCACTGTTTAGCAGGGGGCAGGGAAAATTATTCATTATTTAATATGAGCTGAAATGAAAATGCCAAACTGAAAAACGTGCAAGACTACCTAATATGGTAACTGCTTGCAGAGTTTTAATGTATCTGCAGCATGGCTAATTGATTTGCTCTGAGCTTCATTGGAATTCCTATTTGAGAGGATTGTCTTGGTAACCGAAGGCACCACAGAAAGAAAGAATATCATATATACAATTTGGGGCTGCTATAGTAAGAGGAGCTGTTCTTAGGGTATTCCCCATCTCATTAGCATGGATAGATACCCTATGCCCCTGTCTGCCTTCCTCTCAGACTTGCAGGCTGGGCAGGAATTACCAGAAGGTGGATGGCCTGTAGTGTTGTATTGTGTTGTGGTTTAGAAACTAGATTCTGAAATTAGGCCAATTTGGGATTCCAAATTTACTAGCAGCCACTGTGCAAACTCAGGTTATTTAATGTAACTGTTTCCTTATCTGAAGATGTGTGTAATTTTAGTATCTACCTCAGAGCGATGCTGTAAAGATGACAATACATGTGTTTGCTATCACCTGGTCTCACTAACTAGAGCTATTATCTTCATCATCATCACTATTATCAGCATCATTTTTTTTTCTTTTCTGTCTATGTGTATGTCTAGTTTGTGTTTTGAGATTTGAAGTATTTTGTCCAAACTAGCCAAACTATGAAGAGCAAAACAGAAACCACCTTCTAAGGCCTCAAAGAAATGAGAAATTGGGTCCAGGCTTTGCTGCTGCCTAGCTGTGTGACTTGAGCCAACCCCTTCATCTCTCTGTTCTCCATCCTCCTTTTTGGTAGGATAGAGAGACCCTTCCTGATCTGAGAAGAGTGCCAGTTAAGGAACTACAGCTATTCCAGTTAGGGTATATTTGGCAGCAAGTAGCAAAATAACCAATTACCAGGATCAGTTGCCCTAGAGTCTCCTGGATTCATGGCAACCCTGTGTGTGTCAGGGTAGAACTATACTCCACAGGGCTTTCAATGGCTGGTTTTGTGGGAGTAGATCACCAGGCCTTTCTTCTGAAGTGCTTCTAGGCAGACTCGACCTTTTAAACTTTCAGTTAATAGCTTAGTGCATTAATAGTTTGCGCCAGCCAGGGATCCAAGTAATGAATTAACAGTGGCTTATTTCTATAAAATTGTTATTTATATTAACAAGGGATGGGTTTATTATTGTTGTTGTTGTTGTTGTTAGGTGCCATCGAGTCGGCTCCAACTCATAGAGACCCTGTGTACAACAGAATGAAACACTGCCCGGTCCCGTGCCAGCCTCACAGTCCTTGCTGTACCTGAGCCCATCATTGCAGCCACTGTGTCAATCCATCTTGTTGAGGGCCTTCTCTTTTTTCATTGATCCTCCATTTTACCAAGCATGATATTCTTCTCCAGGGAATTGCCCCTTCTGACAACATGACCAAAGAAGGTAAGATGAAGTCTGGCCATTCTCACTTCCAGGGAGCATTCACCTCTTCCAGGACAGGTCTGTTAGTTCTTCTGGCAGTCCATGGTACTTTGAGTGTTCTTTGCCAACACCACAACTCAAAAGCATTAACTCTTCTTCCAAGCAAAAAAGCAAAACAAACTCACTGCCATTGAGTTGATTAGACTCATAGCAACTCCTCCTTGGGTTTTTGAGGCAGTATTTCTACAGAAATAGATTGCCCAATCTTCCTTCCAAGGAGTGGCTGGTGGGTTTGAAATGCCAGCCTTCTGGTTAGCACTCAAATGCCTTAGGCACTATGCCACCAGAGTGCCTAACTCTTCTTTGGTCTTCCTTATTCACTGTCCAGCTCTCACACGCATATGAGGAGATTGACGACACCATGGCTTGGGTTAGGTGCACCTTAGTCTTCAAGGAGACATTCTTTGCTCTTCAGCACTTGAAAGAGGTCTTTTGCAGCAGATTTGCCCAGTGTAATATGGCATTTACTGTCTTGTCTGCTGCTTCCATTGGTGTCGATTGTGGAACCAAGTAATATGATATCTTGACAATTTAAATCTTTTCTCCATTTATTGTGATGCTGCTTATTGGTCCAGTTGTGAGGATTTTTGTTTCTTTATGTTGAAATGTTATCCATACTCCAGGCTGTAGTCTTTAATCTTCATCAGTAAGTGCTTCAAGTCATCCTCACGTTCAGCAAGAAAAGTTGTGTCATCTGAGTATTGCAGGTTATTAGTGAGTTTTCTTCCAATTCTGATGCCATGTTCTTCTTAATATAGTCCATCTTCTCAGATTATTTGCTCAACATACAGATTGAATAAATATGGTGAAAAGATACAACACTGACACACTCTCTTCCTGATTTTAAACCACGTAGTATCCCCTTGTTCTGTTCAAATGACAGCCTCCTGGTCTATGTACAGGTTCCTCATGAGTACAATCAAGGGTTCTGGAATTCGAATTCTTCACAATATTATCCATAATTTGTTATGATCCAAATGACTGAATGCTTTTGCATAGCCAATAAAACACAAGTAAACATCTTTCTGGTATTCTTTGCTTTGAGCCAAGATCCATTTGCATCAGCAATGATATCCCTCATTCCACATCCTCTTCTGAATCTGGCTTGTATTTCTGGAAGTTCTCTCACAATATATTGCTGCAAACGTTTTTGAATTATCTTCAGTAAGATTTTACTTGTGTGTGATATTAATGATATTGTTCGATAACTTCCACATTCTGTGGGATCACCTTTCTTTGTAATGGGTACAAATATGGATCCCTTCCACTCAGTTGGCCAAGTAGCTGTCTTCCAAATTTCTTGGCATAGCTGAGCAAGTGCCTCCAGTAGAGCATCTGTCTGTTGAAATATCTCAATGGATATTCCATCAATTCCTAGAGTTTTGTTTTTCGTCAATTCCAGCAGTGCAGCTTCAACTTCTTCCTTCAATACCATTGATTCCTGATCATGTGCCACCTTCTGAAATGGATGAATGTTGATAAATTCTTTTTGGTACAGTGACTGTGTATTCCTTCCATCTTCCTTTGATGTTTCCTTCATCATTCAATATTTTGCCTACAGAATCTTTCCATATTGCAACTCGAGGCTTGAATTTTTTCTTCGGTTCTTTCAGCCTGAAAAATGCCAGGTGTATTCTTCCTTTTTGGTTTCTAACTCTAGGTCTTTGCATATTTCATTATAATAATTGACTTTTTCTTCTCAAGCTGCTCTTTGAAAGCTTCTGTCCAGCTCTTTTATCTTGTCATTTCTTCCATTTGCTTTAGCTACTTTCTGTTCAAAGGCAAGTTTCAGAATCTCTTCTGACATCCATTTTGGTCTTTTCTTCCTTTCTTATCTTTTTAATGACCTTCTGCTTTTTTCATGGATGATGTTCTTGATGTCATTCCATAATTCCTCTGGTTTTTGGTCACTGGTGTTCAATGCATCAAATTTATTCTTTAGATGGTCTCTAAATTCAGAAGGGATATAATCAAGGTCATATGTTGGCTCTCATGGACTTATTGTAGTTGTCTTCAGCTTTACCTTGAACTTATATATGAGCAGTTTATGATCTGTTCCACAGTCAGCTCCTGGCCTGCTTTTGGTTGAAGATAATGAGCTTTTCCATTGCCTCTTTGCACAGATGTAGTTGATCTGACACCTGTGTACTCCATCTGGTGAAGTCCATGTGTATAGCCACCATTTATGTTGTTGAAAAAAGGTATTTGCAATGAATAAGTTGTTGGTCTTGCAAAATTCTATCATGAGATCTCCATGATAGAGATCTTTCTATCACCAAAGCCTTATTTTCCAACTACTGGCGCTTCTTCTTTGTTTCCAACTTTTGCATTCCAATCACCAGTGACGATCAACACATACTGATTGCATGTTCAGTCAATTTCAGACTGCAGAAGTTGGTAAAAATTTTCAATTTCTCTTGGCTTTGGTGGTTGGTGCTTAAATTTGAATAATAGTAGTAGTAACTGGTTTTCCTTGTGGATGTTATAAATATCATCCTATTACTGACAGCACTGTACTTCAGGATAGATCTTGATACATTCTTTGTGATGATGAATGCCAGGCCTTTCCTCTTCAATTTGTCATTTCCAGCATAATAGATCATATGGTTGTCTTATTCAAAATGGCCCAAACCAGTCCATTTCAGCTCACTAATGTCTAGGATATTGATCTTTACATGTTCCATTTAATTTTTGACAACTTCCAATTTTCCTAGATTCATACTTTGTACATTCTATATTCCAATTATTAACGGATGTTTGCAGCTGTTTCTTTTCATTTTGGGTCATGTCACATCAGCAAATGGAGGTCCTGAAAGCTTTATTCCATCCATATCATTAAGGTCAGCTCTACCCCGAGGAGGCAGCTCTTCTCCAGTTGTATATTGAGTACCTTCTGACCTGAGGGGCTCATCTTCTGGCACTACATTGGACAATGTTTCAGGGCTATTAATAATTTTTTCCAGTAATATATCAGACAATGTTTCACTGCTATTCAAAAAACTTCACTGGCCAATTCTTTGAGAAGTATATGGCCCTTTCCCTCTTCTGAGTCTGTCTGAGTCTGGAAGCTTTGCTGAAACCTGTGCACCATGAGTGATCCTGCTGGTATTTGAAATACTGGTAGCATAGCCTCCTGCCTCACAGCAACACACAAACCACCATGGTATGACAAACTGTGGTGAGTTTATTACTGGGAGCTCTGGTGGCATAGTGTCTATGGCACTTGACTGCTAACCAGAAGGCTGGTGGTTCAAATCCAACAGCCACCCCTCAGAAGGAAGAATTGGGCAATCTACTTCCATAGTGATACTGCCTTGGAAACTGAAGGAGGGTTCACTATGAGTTGGATGTTTTAAAATTAATTAATGAATAGTTTAAACTTTTCTCGGCTTCAATTTCTAACAGACATTACCCATATAAACAAAAACTTTTGGGGGAACTTCAGAAATTTGGTCTGCAGACCAAAAAGTCTGAGAACCATTGCACTGTTATCTTATCATCCCCCTTAATAGGAAGACTGGAGTTAGGTTATTCCATAGCTGGTTTGTGGGCCAATGATGACTTCCACCTGTCAGCTCCACATATTCAACCTATTGTGCCAAACATCTCAGGACCATAAGAGACAGCATCATATCCATACATGCTATTTTCTTACTGACTGCAGAGTCATAAATTTTCTTGGGGTCTAGTTGACCCATGGAGGAAGCTGAATGAGTCTGTCTTCAAAGAGGGTCTTTGCAAGAGAACTTTTAATCGTACCAAGTGACTCCCTGTGTTTGTGTGGAGTGGTTACAGGGGCTGGAGGCTGGCAGGAGTTATAAATGGCCATTGAGGACCATTTGCAGGTTCCCAACAAAAGGGTTGCTGAGCATCTCAAAAACACCATGCAGGAGCTTTTGGGTTTTTAGATATTTGATATACAGAGAGGCCAAAGCCATTTTACAATTTAAAAGACTTTATCCTGCCAGTATACTATTGCAACCATTTTAAAATTACCTTCAGCAAAATTTTACTTGTATGTAATATTAATACTATTGTTTGATAATTTCCCTATTCTGTTGCATCACTTTTCTTTGGAATGGCTACAAATATGGATTTCTTCCAGCTGGTTGGCCAGGTAGTTTCTAAATTTCTTGGTATAAATGAGTGAGTGTCTCCAGTTCTTGTGGCTTGTTGGTCTGTTCCACAGTTGGCTGAGAGCAGAAAATATCAGAAAGATTTTTACCTGTGTTTTATTGACTATGCAAAGGCATTTTACTGTATGGGTCATAACAAATTATGAATAATACTGTAAATAATGGGAATTCTAGAACACTTGATTGTGCAATTGAGGAACCTGTACATAGACAAAGAGGTAGTCTTTTGAACAGAACAAGCAGATACTGCATGGTTTAAAATCAGGAAAGGTATGCATCTGGGTTGTATCCTTTCATCATACTTATTCAATCTGTATGCTGAGCATATAATCCAAGAAGATGAACAATATGAAGAAGAATGTGGCATCAGGATTAGCAGAAGACTCATTAAAAACCTACGATATGCAAATGATGCAACCTAGCTAGGTGAAAGTGAAGAAGACTTGAAGCACTTACTAATGAAGATCAAAGACTACAGCCTTCAGTAAGGATTATACTTAAATATAAAGAAAATAAAAAATCTTTACAACTGGACCAATAAGCAACATCATGATAAATGGAGAAAATACTGCAGTTGTCAGTTATTTAATTTTACTTAGATCCATAATCAATGCCCATAGAAACAGTAGTCAAGAAATTGAATGACATAGTGTTGGACAAAAGACCTCTTTAAAGTGTTAAAGAGCAAAGATGTCACTTGAAGACTAAGGTGCCCTTTACCCAAGCCATGGTCTTTCTTAAGGACTCATATGATGTGAGAGCTAGTCAATGAATAAAGTAGACCAGAGAAGAATTGATCCATTTGATTGTGGTGTTGGCAAAGAATATTAAATGTCCCATGTATTGCTAGAAGAATGAACAAATCTGCCTTGGAGGAAGTATAGCTAGAATGCTCCTTAAAAGTGAGAATGGCCAGAGTTCCAGCAAGATGGCGGACTAGGCAGAAGGACTGCACAGACCCTCTTCAACAAAGACAAGGGAAACCAATTGACACAGACACAGAAGATTATCTTGGACCCCTGAGCCTTGAAGGGAAGGATACAGAAGTAGACTAAACCCTAACTAGCAGAAGAATTTGCATGAAAATACCAATAAAGGAGATATCAGAGCTGCAGTCTGGCAGGGACCTGAATGCCCCTGACGGCACAAATGGCTTGGACATTCCCGAGTGGTGGTAGGACCTAAAAATTAACCTAAAAATCACCCTGCTAGCCAGGGACTGCACGGACTATGCACGGTGGCTGGGGAACAAACAGAGAAGGTGAAGAGAA
>NW_006921675.1:3551060-3553054 GCF_000298275.1 Orycteropus afer afer | reverse complement strand
ACAAAACCACTGAGAAAATTGTCCAAGATTTGCTGGAGGAGAACTTCCCTGAAATGATGAAAGATGAGAATGTATCCATCCAGAAAGTCCATCGAACCCCAAACAGGATAGACCTCAAAAGAAAATCACTAAGGCACATCATCATCAAACTCATCAAAACCAAAGACAAAGACAGAATCCTGAAAGCTGCACAGGAAAAGTGAGAATGGCCAGACTTTGTCTCTCATACTTTGGTCATATTGTCAGAAGGGACCAGTCCCTGGAGAAGGAGATCATGCTTGGTAAGGTAGAAGGTCAGCAAAAAAAGGGGAAGATTCTTAATGAAATGGATTGACACAGTGGCTGTAATGATGGGCTCAGGTATGGCAATGACTGTCAGGATGGTGTTGTGTTTCCTTCTGTTATACTTAGGGTCTCTATGAATTGGAACTGACTTGACAACAACTAGCAACAACATAATTCTTCTATCCTGCCTACACCTGACTGGCAGTAGCCACAAAGAACAGCATAGAGAGAATAAGAGAGGAGAAACCTGACTGAAACTCACTTTCCCACTGCAGGCTTCCCAGCCTGAATTAGGCCTGAACTGAGGGAGAGGAGACATTTTAAATTAATTGAGAACATAGAGTTTTGATATTAGCCTTGGCAGGACTTTCTCATCTAAAAGTGACTAGAATAGCTTTAGAACCTACATTCTAGACTTTTGTCTAGAGATAGGGATTAACAAGAAAGAAAGAAAGAAGGAAAAAAAAAAAAAAAAGTCCACAGAATGTATTAAAAGTTGTATTCATGTAAAAGAATGGAGTATTCTTTTTGCATACCCTAGCTATAGCTATAGCTTGGGAGCTCTGGTGGTGTAATGCCCAAGGCATTTGACTGCTAATCAGCCACCAGCCACTCCTCAGAAGGAAGACTGGGCAATTTAGTTCCATAGAGGTACCACCTCAGGAACCCAAGGAGGGTTCACTATGAGTCAAAATCAACTCATTGGCAATGATAGCTCATTCAATAATCCACTTACTATGTACATAGTTTTCCCCTCAACTAGAGTGGAGTTTTCTCAAGAACAGAGCTGATGCCTCATTTATCTTTCTACCTATGAGAGGTCCTAGCTTAGTATTTTTCTAAATAAACACCTGTTGATTTAAAGAAAATTAAGAGTATAGCATGAATGCAAAATCATGGGTAATTGTCATAATGCCCAGTACATTACCAACAGATATGCTTAGGGTCTATCAAAAACTCAAACCAAATCCATTGCTGTAAAGGCGATTCTGACTCATAGCAACATTATGTTGTTGTTATATGCTGTCGAGTCGTCTCTGACTCATAGCGACCTTAAGTCCAACAGAATGAAACACTGCCCGGTCCTGTGTCAGCCTCACTATCCCTACTATACCTGAGCCCATCGCTGCAGCCACTGTGTCTATCCAGCTCATTGAGGGCCTTCACCTCTTTCATTGACCCTCCACTTTACCAAGCATGACGTCCTTCTCCAGAGAATGGTTTCTTCTGACAGCATGACCAAAGTAAGTGAGACAAAGTCTGGCCATTCTCACTTCCAAGGAGCATTCCGGATGCACTTCATCCAGGACAGATTTGTTAGTCCTTTTAGGAGTCCATGGTACTTTCAACATTCTTCACCAACACCATAACTCAAAAGCATCAACTCTTCTTCGACCTTCCTTATTCATTGTCCAGCTCTCACATGCATATGAGGTGATTGAAAATACCATGGATTGGGTTAGGTGCATCTTAGTCTTCAAGGAGACCTTTGCTCTTCAGCGCTTGAAAGAGGTTTTTCACAGCAGACTTGCCCAATGCAATACGTCTTTTGATGTCTTGACTGCCGCTTCCATTGGCATTGATTGTAGAACCAAGTAATATGAAGTCTTTGACAACTTCAATCTTCTCTCCATCTATCATGATGCTGCTTATAGGTCCAGTTGTGAGGATTTTTGTTTTCTTTATGTTGAGGTGTAATCCATACCAAA
>NW_006921675.1:3532642-3550040 GCF_000298275.1 Orycteropus afer afer | reverse complement strand
TTTTGGTTTTCTAACTCTAGGTCTTTGTACATTTCATTATAATAATTGACTTTGTCTTCTTGAGCTGCTCTTTGAAATCATCTGTTCAGCTCTTTTACCCTGTCGATTCTCCCATTTGCTTTATCTACTCTCCATCCTAGGGCAAGTTTCAGAGTCTCCTCTGACATCCACTTTGTTTTTTTCTTCCTTTCCTGTCTTTTTAATGACCTTTTTTGCTTTCTTCATGGATGATGTTCCCGATTTTATCCCACAATTTTTCAGGTTTTCGGTCGTTGGCATTCAATGCATCAAATCTATTCTTTAGATGATCTCTAAATTCAGGAGGGATAAAATCAAGGTCGTATTTTGGCTCTTGTGGAGTTGTTTTAATTGTCTTCAGCTTCATCTTGAACTTGCATATGAGTAATTGATGGTCTGTTCCAAAATCAGTTCCTGGCCTTGTTTTGGCTGAAGATATTGAGCTTTCCCATTGCCTCTTTGCACATATGTAGTCAATATGATTCCTGTGTACTCCGTCTGGTGAAGTCCATATGTATAGCTGCCGTTTGTATTGTTGAAAAAGGTATTTACAAGGAATAAGTCATCGGTCTGGCAAAATTCTATCATGCATTCTCCCGTGTAATTTCTATCACCAAGACCATATTTTCCAACTACTGGTGATTCTTCTTTGTTTCCAACTTTTGCATTCCAATCACCAGTGGTAATGATCACATCTTGATTGTTCGGTAGATTTTCAGACTGCAGCAGTTGGTAAAAACATCTTCAATTTCCTTATCTTTGGCTTTGGTGGTTGTTGCATAAATTTGAATCATAATAATATTACTTAGTCTTCTTTGTAGATGTATGGGTATTATCCTATTACTAACAGCATCGTACTTCAGGACAGATCTTGAAACATTATGAGTGCCACGTCATTCCTCTTCAATTTGTCATTCCCAGCGTAGTAGATCATATGGTTGTCTGATTCAAAATGGCCTAAACCTGTCCATTTTAGCTCACTAATGTCTAGGATAGGAGCTCTGGTAGCATAGTGGCTAAGGCACTTGACCGCTAACCAGAAAGCTGGAGGTTCAAACCCACCAGCCACTCCTCGGAAGGAAGATGGGGCAATCTTCTTCTGCAGTGATACTGCCTCGGAAACCTAAGGAGGGGTCGCTATGAGTCGGGGCCGACTCGATGGCACATAACAACAACAACAACAATGTCTAGGGTATCAATCTTTACGCGTTCCATTTCATTTTTGACTTCTGGATTTTCCTAGAGTCATACTTCGTACATTCTATGTTCCAATTATTAATGGATATTTGCAGCTGTTTCTTCTTATCTTGAGTTGTGCCACATTAGCAAAAGGAGGTCCTGAAAGCTTTACTCCATCAACATCATTATGGTTGGCTCTATTCTGAGGAGGCAGCTTTTTCCTAATCATATTTTGAGTGCCTTCTTACCTGAGGGGTTCATCCTCTGGCACTATATCAGACAATGCTTCAGGGCTATTTTTCAGTAATGTATCAGACAGTGTTTCACCACTATTCATAAGGTTTTCACTGGCCAATTCTTTGAGAAGTGGATGGCCTCTTCCTTCTTCCAAATCTGCCTTAGGCTGGAAGCTCCACTGAAACCTGTCCACCATGGCTGACTCTTTTGATACTTGAAACACTACAGCCTCCAGTCTCACAGCAACACATAAGCCACCACAGGATGACAAGCTGACAGATGAGTCTGTGTTTCTTAGCTATTCCAAACTGCTCCACTCCCACTTCCCAGCCTTCCCTACCAGTTCCGACCCTCCAAAGAGCCATCTGTTTACATCACAAAACAGAGTAACATTATGTGTTGTGTGTGTGTGTGTGTGTGTGTGTTATGTGCCGTCGAGTCAGACCCGACTCATAGAGACCCCTCCTTGGGTTTCCGAGGCAGTCTTACTATGGGAGTAGATTGCCCCATCTTCCTTCTGAGGAGTGGCTGGTGGGTTTGAACCACCAGCCTTCTGGTTAGCAGTCAAATGCCTTAGGCACTATGCCACCAGAGCTCCCAGAGTAACATTATAGAACAGAGTAAAACTGTCCCATAAGGTTTCTGAGGCTGTAATCTTTATAGAAACATCTTTCTTTCATGGAGTAGCTAGTGGGTTTGAACCATTGACCTTTCAGGGAGCAGGTGAGTGCTTAAGCACTGTGTTACCAGAGCTCCTAGGTTCTACCAACAACTTATAAATTACTAGATTGTTGACACTTCTGATTTTAGCCTAATAGCTTTCTTATATAATTCTTCCAGAGCTCTCATCACATCACAAGAATATTATTAAACAGTAATTAACCTTGTGAACAGAAGAGAAGTCACCAACATTATTTATTACTTTGCCAGCCTCAATAAAGACCTAATGTGCTAATAGTGTCTCATGAAGACTGCTGCCATCAGATAAGTACAAAAATCATTAAGTTGCATCCACAAGTACCAATAGACAAAGAAGCTACTAGTTTTCTGACTGCTGACAGACGTTGACTGGTTTACTGGTATTTATTCCAGTAGTTTTCTGTTGTATTGTGTTATTTTATGATTGTCTGTTAAACACATGCACATCCATGCACATTTATTGGCTGGTATAGCTAACAGACACTTTAAGAACATCTTACCTACCATCATTCAAACTATGGCCCCAAAATCTCTAGGGATTTCTGAAAGTTTCCTAAGGGATTTTCCACATATTAGAGGGTCAGGTATAGTGGACAGATTTGGAGGCAATCTAGGGCATTTTGACCTGGCTACCTTGATGGACAGTCCTTGTGTGGTGCAAAGAGTTAGGTGCTGGCTACTAACCAAAAGGTTTGTGGTTGGAATTCACCTGGGGCTTCTCAGAAGAAGATACCAGGGATCTGCTTCACCAGAGTCACAGCTATGAAAACCCTATGTGGAATGGTTCTACACTGAAACACATGAGGTGGCTGAGTTGGAATCCACTAGATGGCAACTGTTTTTTTTTTGTTTTTGTCCTGATGGGAAGTTCATTTTGGCTCATATTTTGATGCAGATATGTGTCATGATGTGGCCACACAAAATGATCCTGTAAAATCATAAAATCGCTGGTCCTTATCATCAGTAATATGTGCAATAGCTACTCTGGTCCTTACTCTCCCCAATCTCTACCCAGTTGTGGTAATTTTAATTTTCTTTCTTTCTTTTTTTTCCTCATCTATTGGTTGAATTTTATGTGTATTTACTACTTTTACTCAGAAAAATATTAAAGATATTTCTTAGTAGTCTGACAAAACTAGGACAGGTTCTTCGGAGCATCATGTTTATCTCCCCAAGCCAGCATATATACAGCATATACATTTCATATGAAAATGTATGTTAGTGAACATTCTCTGAGAACTGTTAGAAATTTAATTGACAGTTTCATGTCCTGTCTGGAACTGAGAACAAGGGAGTGGCTTATCTGTACCCACAATGTCTTTAACTCTGATGGATGAATGAAAGAATTTGAGATGTGAGTTAATTAAGGTCTAAATAAATCTTAGAGAATTTTAGGGCCTCACCACATCCTAAGTAGCTCTGGTGGCACAATAGCTAAATGCTAAAATGGGAGAAAGATCTGGCAATCTTCTCCCATAAAGATTATAGCCAAGGAAACCCAACACAGAAATTCTACTCTGTCCCATAGGGTCGCTATGAGTGAGAAGTGACTCAACTGCACCTGACAACACCACCACCCCATCTCTAAACAACATGCCACTCTCCCCAAATCCTTTAACTCTACCTCAACCTATTTCTTCACCCTGCATTGGTACTGGCAGTGTGGTGGAGCTCAGGGATGGGGTATTCTTGTTGTTTTGGCAATTAAATAATTTTATTATTTGGTAATTTGGTTGTTGTTGTTGTTATATGCCATCAAGCCAGACCCGACTCATAGCGACCCCTCCTTGGGTTTACGAGGCAGTATCACTGCAGAAGTAGATTGCCCAACCTTCCTTCTGGGTGGTAATTTAGTAATTGTAATTAATTATTTTATTTATTTATTTATTTTGTAAGTTTTTAGAAGTTGAAAGTTTAGTAGATTGTATTTTTCTGGCTGTGTCAAACTATTCCTTGGTCAAAACTGCTGCGAGGATCAAAATGTCACTTATCTGATTCTGGACCCCTAAGTCAACTTCAGTCAGAGCTTTTCCCTGTTCTATGTGAGCTTTGGGGAGAGTAAAGTGCCATGACGAAATGTCATCTGCAAACTCCTACTTCTTTTCTAGTGACTTCATTTTCCTCTGTGGAAATGGAGACCCAGAGGTTGGAAAGAACACACTCTCTCTAGAGTCCTATGGACTGCAAGCTTGTCTCATCTACTCACCAGTTCTGAGACCATGGGCAAATCACCTAATTTCATTCCTCTCTAGTTTCTTTATTAATAAACAGGTGATAATAATACTTCCACTACCTGTTAGAATTGTTACGAGAATAAAAATGCCTTGAAAATAGTATAAAGTTCAATTTATGATATTATGATGATTTTTTGACATATATTTGAACTTGCCACTGAAATGTGTTTATGCCTCTACATTAAAGGTGAACAGGAAAAACAGATAATTATAAACCCTGAACTAGAAAGCCTTTATTCCCCCTCACCCACCCCCTCTTTATAACCTATAGCTACCTAGGGGACTATTAAGGACAAAAAAAAAAAATTGTAATTCAGAGGTTCAGAAAGGTAAGTAAATAGGCAGCTATGAACAATAGGATCAGTTTAGAGCAGAGCTGGTACAATGAAAAGCTTGAAGAGACATAACAGGTAAACAAATAACGCAGGTTAAGAGTAAGAAAAATAGGAGAAGAAAGATAACGGAAAATAGTAATTGATATAATGGTTGGTGTTCTGGTTACCTAGTGGCGCTCTGACAAGAATATACCACAAATGGGATGGCCTTAACAAACAGGAGTTTATTCTTACAATTTGGAGGCTTTAAATCCAAGTTCAAAGTGCCAAGCTCTAGGGGCTGGGGGAAAGCCCCTCAACCTTGGGGTCCAGCTCTGCCTCCTGCTCCCGGCCCACTGGAGCTAGAGGCATTTCTTCACTCAAACAGCTGCTGGCTGCTGAGGCTGGAAGCTGCAAGGTTGACAAATAAAAAAGGCACAGTCCCGATGTTACCAGACCACACGGCAGACCATTAACTTAAGTCCATTTTAAGTCCCAAGGTCGGCAGAGCATGGCAGCCTGCTGAGCAGGGTCCAAGCGTGCCATAGGCTAGAGACCAGTCTCAAAACTTCTCCTTATATACAGAAAGCAGACCACATACCCAAAGGCAGTTACTCAGCTGCTCATAGCAGATTCCACCATGGAGTTGATTACCAGTCTCATCATGGCGAATACTACATTCAGCTGCCCAGCCACTCAACCATGCCTAGCCAAGTTGACATACAAACATAACCATCACAGTTGGGGTAATGACAAGGAGTAGTGGTGATTGGAATAGCCTGGATAGCACAAGTGTTTCATGATCTGCTGCTGCTAACCTAAAGTTGGTGGTTCAAACCCACCTAGTGGCTTTGGAGAAGAAAGGACTGGAAATCTGCTTCCATAAAGATTATAGCCTAGAAAATCCTATAGAGCAGTTCTCTGTAACACAAGAAGTTGCCATGGATTGAGGGCTGACTTGACAGCAGCTAACAACAACCAAAGAAGAGTTGATGCCTTTGAATTGTGGTGTTGGTGAAGAATACTGAATACACCATGGACTGTCAGAAAAATGAATAAATCTGTCCTGTAAGAAGTGCAGCTGGAATGTTCCTACCTGCATCATCTGAACTATACATATAATAAGATAATTTTCTTAGACAGCAACAGAAAGGACAACCCTGATACCAATTGCTCCCTCCACTGTACTCTTTCTCTATTGGGTTCAATAAGTCATTAGAACGGTCACAGAAAACTTATGGAAACAATATATCTGCAATAACAACTTTAATAACAGAGAAGCATATAAACAAAAGATATGGATAGAACAAAATATATGTAGGTTGAATTTGGGAGGAGTCCTACCGTGGGGTCTCAACCTCTCAAGAGCACCTGCTTATCCATTCTGAACACAAGTGTTCATTCTCACCCATCAGGAAACTCAAACAGGAACTGTTCTGCAGCATCACTCTGAGGGCTCTGCTGTATACAACTCTTCTTAGCTGGTTTCTCAGTTGGGTTTGGCTATTACACTCTGCTGCTATCATGTAGTCTCTGCTTATCAATCTCTGCTTATTGTGGTGCCATCACAGCCATTCCTCTGCCACAGGTTTACACAGTCCAAGAAAGTCATAACATAGGGTCCAGGGCATGCTCCTCTTCTGGGTCTGGTCAAGAGGAGCCCCACCTGAGATTCCATGTTCTAGAGTTTTCATCTGTCACTTGATATCTTAGGCTGGGTTCTCTAGAGAAGCAACACCAACGAAGCTTATACATAAATAAAGACACACACATGCACACAGGGAGAGAGAGAGAGACAGAGACAGAGAGATCAATTTATCTCAAGGAAATGGCTCACACGGTTATAAAGGCTGGCAAGCTGCAAGTCCACAGGTCAGATGTCAAGCTGCGGGCTTCTCCCGAGTCACGTAGTTGCAGGGGCTGATGAAGCCAAGATCAGCAGGCAATATAGCAAGTTGCTGGCTTTGGAGGTAAAATGCTGGATTGTTGGCTCATAGTCTGTGCAAGCATGAATCCGAACATCAGCAGGCAGTATGGTAGGCCACTGATTCAAGTCCAAATGATTTGATATAGGATCTTGAGCAAAAAGCCAGAGATCTTTGCCAGGATGTTCATTATATGGGAAGCAGGCCACACCCCTGGGGAAACTCCCTTTCAATTGATTGGTCACTCACAGTGGATCTCATCAAGGAGGTAATTATATTATATCAGATTTTATAATGGGGAATGACTACATCATAACTGCTAAACAACTGGGAATCATGGCCCAGCCAAGTTGCCATACAATCCTAACTATCACATTTGCTATGCCCCTCAGTGAGTCCTTCCCAGTCCCAGCCAATCTCAGTGAAGGTCAGATTGGGTGGGGCTGACCAGCCAATCCCAGTAAAGGGCTGGGGCTTTCTGAGTAAAGGAATTCTATACCATGCCATTTGTTGTTGTTGTTGTTATTATTAGTACTATAATACCATGCCATAGCTGGTTAGTTTTTGGAGATGATCCTGGAAAGCTGCCCACCTTCTACAGCATTATTTCTGGAAACATACAATGTAAATTTGAAAGAACCAGCATAGAAAATAGTTTTTACAAAACAACTCATTGGTGAATTTGAGACCATGTATGTGTATGTATAGAAGGCTGGCGGTTCAAACCCACCAGCTGCTCCTCGGAAGGAAGGTTGGGCAACCTACTTCCATAGTGATACTGCCTTGGAAACCCAAGGAGGGGTCGCTGTGAGTCAGATGTGACTCTACAGCAGTGGGTTTGGTTTTTGCTTTGTGTGTATGTATACACCTAGGTTTATACTCAGCCTAACAACTAAACCTATTGCCATCGAGTGGGTTCCTAAAGGACAGAGTAGAACTACCCCCTAGGGTTTCCAAAGTTATAAAATCTTTACAGAAACTGACTGCCTAGTCTTTCTCCCATGGATCAGCTAGTGGGTTCGAACTGCTTTTTGGTTAGCAGCCCAATGCTTTAATTACTATGCCACCAGGGCTCTCAACTAGCAGCTACTGTTGTTAAGTTATTTGTATGCAGTATGCTTTACTGCATTGCATATAATTTTTAAGCAATATGTTCAAACCCACCAGCCACTCCTCAGAAGGAAGACCGGGCAATCTACTTCTGTAGAGATACTGCATGGGAAAACCAAGGAGGGGTCGCTATGAGTCGGAACAAACTCAATGACAGTGAGTCAGTCTGGTATTAGGAAGCTTTCAATCGCGTTTCTCTAAGAATATATATCATATTAACTTGGCTTGTGGATCATGCTCAAAATTATCCTTAAAGACACGCTTGGTTGGTTTTCATCGAGCCAAATTTTTTTGAATATTCTAAAAAGTCAGAGCAAAAAATGAGACAAATTGTACTGTTCATGTACTGTGGCATAAGCTAGAGAAATATAATTGGGCTTCAGGCCAAATTCTGAAGGCAATTGAAGCTGCTTATATCAATTGGGCATAATTACTCCTCAGCTCTTGTTGACAGAAGTAAAAATTGGTCATGATCTGCTTCCCCGTGCCCGAGATTCAGAGAGAATATTTGGGCTCCAGATCACGGCAGATGGGTACGTGACAAGCCACTGATGTGCCATTTGCGAGGAGCAGGGAATCCTCCAGTTTGGAGGAGTCCTTGTGTAGCAGTTGCCTCAGACCATCTGTTCTATGGATGAGAACAATGCCATGCACTCCGTAAGTGTCTGTGAAATGAGTAACAAATGAATAACAAACCTTCATGGCAAGGGTATCCACATTTTCCTTTCACCTGCCCCCCCTGGGCCCATTCTCTGGAGATCATAGGAAGATGCAGGGTCTGTGCTGATCAGGGTAAGACCCTGCCCTACATTTATGTATTCAATAAGTGCTTACTGAGCCTATTAGGCACTACTGTGTTACCTCATAGATATCTGGCTAATTAGAACCCAAACTGGGAAGCACTGGACCTGAAAAAGAGGGAGCTGTCTGAACAGGACAGAGAAAGCAGAAGTAGTAACAGTGTAGGCAGGGGAGACAAGAGGTAGAATACCAGTGTTTCGATATTTATTTTAACTTCAGAGATGCAACTGCCCATGCAGAAGACTTTTATGCCTGATGCTATTCCTTTTCCCAGGATCTTGGTTCCTACCTCCCTACTTCCTTGTGATCCCTATGCCATCAGTTTTCTACACTCTGTGTTGTGTTTTCAATTGACCTGTTTACTGGCACTTCTCCCTCAGCACATAGATGTCTTTTACCTGAACAAAACCCCAAAGCTTAAATTTGCTTCTAAGTTCTCCTTAGTTTCCCTTCTTTCTTTACCATTCCCTTGGCAGTCAAGTAAATTGAATAATTTTTTCAGTGTCTCCCCTTCCTCACAGCCCCCCGCCCCTTGTCAGACCACCACAGTATGGTGTCTGCCTCTTCTGTTGTGCTAGAACTGTTCCCAGGGTGGTCATTCATGACATCTGTGCTGCTTAAGCCATTTTTTAAATCCTTGTTATTAGTGTTCTGGCAGACTTTGATCCTGCTGACCACGCCTTTCCTGGCTTTAGTGACTTCAAATGCTCTTGATTTTTAAATTACCTTCCTGATGTCTTCTGATCAGATACACTCACAAGAAAATCTTATCCCACTCACTCTCTAGATAGGGTTTTCTGAGCTTTGGATTTTGGCCATCTTTTCTTTTCACTCTATTTACTTTCTCAGGTGGCTTCATCCAATTTCATGTCCTCAGCTAGCCCCTATCCATGCTGAAATTCCCAAATGTTTATCTCCATCCTAGATTTCTTTCCAGAGCCAGACCATATACCTAATACATGCTTAATTTCTCCACTTCTATGTCCCCCAGGAACCTCAGCATGAACAATTGAAAAGTGAGCTTTTGATCTTTTCTCTACATACTGTTTTCCGTCCACTTCAGTGCATAATACAGTAAAACATGAGAAAGCTGGAACCTGTGTAAGGCAAAAACCAGTCAGAGGAGGAAAACTCAAATGTTTCTCACTAAAACAAGCGATAGAAAAATAGTGAGAGTGCACCCCGTCAAAGGCAGAAAACTTGTGAAACCTGGAAAATCAAGGCAGTACTGTCAAGTTCTAGCTCTCACAAATTTCACTGTATTATTATTCCCTTCACAGATATCTACGGATCCCTGGTAGCACAACAATTAAGTGCTCAGCTGCTAACCAAAGTTTGACTGTTGGAATCCACCCAGTGTCTCTGCAGGAGAAAAATCTGGCAATCTGTTTTCAGACAGATGGCAATCAAGAAAATCCTACTCTGTCATATGAAGTTGCTGTGTGTCAGAATTGATTTGATGGCACCCATTAGCAACCCAATTTCCTAAGCCATACCACAGTTCAACCAGCTAGCATGTCTTGTGAATTCTACCAATTTTTCATTTTTCAGACTTTTTTTTTCTTTTCCTCAATCTCTACTCCCACTAACTTAGTTCAGTCCTTATATTTTTTGCTTAGGTTGATGTATATTTCCCCCTCTGGCTTGCCTTCCACTGAGCTTGCTCACATCAATAGATTGTTACACACACACACACACACACACACATGCAAAATTGGGTCACATTACTGTCCTGTTTAAACTTCTGCAATGGCTGTCATTGGGATAAAGCATTTTACAGCCTTGTGTAGAAATCCTCTCTGGTCCCATCTCTTGCCCCTTCCCCTCCTACTCAATGCTCTGGTCTTGTTGAATGATAGAAAGCACCAAGTTCTCTCTGTATCTTTGCACATTCTCTTTCCTGCTGGGTTGGTCTCCCTTGTGTGGATCACACCCTTGCCTGATAACTGATGCCCTTCAGTCATCATTTCCTCCACCAAGCCCTTTGTGACTGAATCTTTCCCTAGTCTACTAGGCACTATCCCAGAGCTCCCAGAGAGCTTATCTGTCTCCCTGTAGAGTGTGGAACTGGGGTCTTATTCATCTTTTGATGTTTAGTACTTTGCATAAGGTTTGGAACATGGTAGTGGGTATTCAAAATGATTTTTGCTGTTATTGCTGTTGAGTCGGTTCTGCTCATGGCAACCTTATGAATGAAATGTTGCCTGATCCTGCACCGTATTCCTGAGCACTGCTGGTATGTTGAATCCAGTGTCGTGGCTTTTATGTCAATCCACATAATTGAGGGTTTGTTTTGTTTTCGTTTGGCCTCTACTTTACCAAACATGGTGTTCTTTTCTAGTGTTTGGTCTTTCCTGATGGCATGCCCAAAGTAAGCAAGTCAAAGTCTCACCATCCTCCCTTCCAGGGAACATTCTGGTTGTATTTCTTCTAAGATTGATTTGTTCATTCTTTTGGCCATTGTTGCAGTAAAAGCAGCGGACTGCCATCAAGTTGGATCCAATTCACAGTGACCCCTCCTTGAGTTTCCGAGGTGGTATCACTATGGAAGTAGATTGCCCAATATTCCTTCTGAGGAGTGGCTGGTAGGTTTGAACAGCCAGCCTTCGGTTAGCAGTCAAATGCCTTAGGCACTATGCCACCAGAGCGTCCTTTGCCATCAATAATAAATTCATAGTATATTCAATATACTTTGCCAATACCTCAGTTTATCTTCTGTGTCTGTGTTAATTGGTTTCCCTTTTCTTTGTTGAAGAGGGTCTATGCAGTCTTTCTGCCTAGTCCGCCATCTTGCCAGATCTCTCCAATACCTCAGTTTAAATGTATCAGTTCTTCTACTTCTTCTTCTTTTAAGGTAATAAAAAAAGAAGACCGAAGAACAAAGATTAAAATCTGTTTATTGATAGATAAATCCTTCACCCTCTACCCAGCCTGCCAGAATCTACTAAGTTTCTGTCTCCATCTCTCCCAGTACCTTCCTAGTCTCCACCCCCTAATTTCTACTTAGATCCTTTGTGTTCTTTCCTGCTCTTCAGGTGCCCCCCCCCCGCCGTTTCTGGTGAAGCTCTTTGTTCATTTCCCAGTTCTTCCCAAACTCCCAGCTTCCAGTGAAGCTCTTTGCCCCCCCCCCAGAGGCAGCCCCCACCCCCCTCCCAGTTTCTGCTTGGATCCTTTGTCTCTGTCCCTGTGCTTATCTTGTCCCCACCCCCTTTTGCATTTAGTTCCCCTTCAACACTTAGGATTGGTTCTTTTGAAATAGGCAAATGACCTCCTGTATCAAAACACTATTTAAGCACCCTTCAGAAGTAGGATGGGGCTGATGCTACTCTAAGCCTCAGCTTGTTCACTGGACGGATGTTTCAATAAAACTTATTTTTTCTACCAATTCATCTTGGTCTTGTTCTCATAACTATTCGACATCTAACATTTATTTTCAGGGATACAAAAGAAAAAATTGACAAATATAGTGTTCCCACAGTGAGAAAAGCCACTCATGAAATGGCTTCTGCTTGAACCTAACTTTGCTTTGATGTCTTTTGGACCCACAAAGTTGTAGGCCCAAAAAACAACAGCAGGACCATTATCACTATTGTTATTAGTGTAATAGCAATAGTAGATTTCATTTACTGAGCCCATGTCAGAAGTATACTATGAAATGCCAGAAGTGTACTATGTATTATAAATAAAACATCTCACTTAATCCTCACAAAAATACTGAAGTAACTCTATTATTATTACCATTTTATACTGTTCTTGTTGTTGTGTGCCGTGGAGTTGGACCCAACTCATAGCGACCCCTCCTTGGGTTTCTGAGGCAGTATCACTATGAAGGAGGGAGCTCTGGTAGTTTAGTGCCTGAGGCACTTGATTGCTAACCAGAGGCTGACGGTTCAAACCCACCAGCCATTCCTCGGAAGGAAGGTTGGGCAATCTACTTCCGTAGTGATACCACCTAGGAAACCCAAGGAGGAGTTGCTATGAGTCGGGGCCCACTCGATGGCACATAACAACAACAACTATCACTATGGAAGTTGATTGCTCAACCTTCCATCCGAGGAGTGGCTGGTGGGTTTGAACCGCCAGCCTTCTGGTTAGCAGTCAAGTGCCTTAGGCACTATGCTGTAATTTGTCCTAGATTGTAAACAGTGAGGTTGGAATTCTAACTCAGCTAGTATTCTATTTGCTCTCCAATATGTCCTAGGCCCCCCTTGTGGTTATCCATATGACTATTTCTTGCCTATGCACCATGAGCAGAAGACTTGTATTGGCTCTGGACTGGGGAGTGATTCTCTAGTATCCCTTTATCCCCTGGAGTGAACCCTGAAATCTCATCTTGAGAGACACAGCTTCTATCAGCCTGGGTCCCTGACTGAGTAGGAGAAGCAGAACTGCCCAGGTAGCTTGCAATGGATATGTAGTGTGAGCGAGAAGTAGATCTTGAAGTTTTAAATCCTCTGAGATTTTGGGATTGTTGTCAACACAGCATGTCCCATTCTATCTTAAATATTCAACTCCCTTGTCTCTTTCTACAACTCTGGGGTTCCACCCCCTGTACAAAGAGAATGTGCAAAGCAAAAGGTGACATAGTACTTTTGAGCAAGCTAAGTAATCTCTGTCAACACAAAGGAAGGCTGCCAGGTGCCAATTGCTCAAGTAGATCTTCTTGCATGGCTAAGTATATATTAAGTATGTTTCATTTCCTTGAAGACCTTAACTGTCAAAGTTGGAGAGATAAGAAGGATGAACCTGTAATGAACAAAAATTCATGCAAATACATGTAGCAATTGTGTGACTGTGTTGTGGAGGTGGTTAACAAGTGAATGATATTAATCACGAGTGAGGGGGTATAGATTTTGATCTGTCACTTCAAAGTTGGAGGTTTTTTTTTTTTTTTTTTCCCCTGCAGGGTTTTGTTCTGGTTACTTAGTGCCACTTTGACAGGAATATACCACAAAAGGGATGACCTTAACAAACATGAGTTTATTCTTATAATTTGGAGGCTTTAAGTCTGAGTTCTAAGTGCCAGGCTCTAGGGGCTGGGTGAAAGCCTCTCGACCTTGGGCTTCAGCTCTGCCCTCTGCTTCTGGTCCACTGGAGCTAGAGGCTTTTCTTCATTCAGACAATTGCTGGCTGCTGAGGCTGACAAGGCCAAGGTTGACAAGTAAAAGGGCACAGTCCCGATGTTACCAAACCACATGGCAGGCCATTCATTCAAGTCCATTGAAAGTCCCAAGATTGGCAGAGCGTGGTAGGCTGCTGAAGACAGCTACATGCAGGGTTCAAGCATGTCATAAGCTAGAGACTGTTCCCAAAGCTGTTTCTTATATACGGGAAGGAGACTTCATCCCTAACTCAGCTGCTCAGCTGCTTGTGGTAGGTCCCATCATGGAGTTGATTGCCATTCTCAACATGCGGAATAACTACCACCAGTTGCCAAATCACTCAACCAGGCCCAGCCAAGTTGACATACAAACTTAATCACCACAATTTCCTTATCTAAGTTGGAGAGATAAGAAGAATGAACCTGTAATCAACAAAAATACATACAAATACATGTAGCAATTGTGTGAATGTGTTGTGGAGGTGGTTAATAGTGAACGATATTAATCAGGAGTGAGGGGTATAGATTTTGATCTGTCATTTCAAAGTCGGAGGGTTTTTTTTTTTTTTTTTTCCTCCTGCAGGATTTTACAACTTTGGCACTATGAGTATTTTGGGTCAGCTTGTACATTGTAGGATGTTTAGTAGCATCCCTGGCCTCTACCCACTACCTGTCAATAGCACCACCACCTCTTCCAGTGTGCCAAACAAAAAATCTCCAGATAGTGCCACAAGTCCCCGGGTGGTGGTGAGGATCACTCCTACCTGAGAACTACTGGTTTATTACATACAGCTTGGATAATCTCCTGTCTTAAATATTCCTCCTAGAAGCTTGACAAGTTTAGTTTGGGAAAAATGAAAGTCGCTTACATGGCATGTTCAAGGAGCACCAGGAATGTATGCTCACAAAAATCTCAGTTCCCGGAAGATATACTCCCCTGAGACCTCAAGTGGGGATTTATTATTGTGAGTTAAAGCAGAGAGGCCTTGCTTTCCCTTTTAATGTACAATATTCTTGGGAGGAATTACACAGTAGGCTCTAACCACATATTTATATGTCAAAACAGGGATTTGAGAATAAATTAGAACCAAAAGCATTCAAATAAAGTAGCACGACACTTCACACTGAAAAAGTCAGCAAGACCAAGGAGGCAGAGTGGTGAGCAGGGAGGGACAGGGGCTCTAGAGTAGTGTTGTCACCCATAGCTCCAAGACAAGAGCCTGGGCATCGTCATGGGGAGGAAGGAGGACTGAGAGAAGATTTTGGGATGCACAAGAAGAGTGTGCAAAGCTGCCTCAGATGCAAGCTTGGGGGAACTTTGAGGACACTGGACTCTGGAGTAAGGAGATAAAAGCCAAAGGAGATGAACTCCTCAGAGCCCTGACATGTGTACAAGGGTCTGCTGACCTGGCTGTGGCTTCCCCTGGTGGTGTCACCTCATCTCACTTCCTTCATGCTTGAGACTCAGCCATCCTGACCTTCTCCCAGTTCTTGTAATGCTCCGTGTTTTTTCCTGCTTTTCCACATGCTGAGACATCTGCCTGGAACAGCTTTCTTCCCAGTCCCAATTCTTCTCTACCTCTCCTGTACCTAGTTAACTGTTGTTCTCGCTTTACATCTGTTTAGTCTGGTACTTACTCTGAGATTCTTAATTTCTTAATTTGTCACTGGATATTGATTTGTGTGATTGTTTTATTACTGATGATCTCCCTTCTAAATTTAAAGTTTTAATGATAACAGAAATCATGTCAGTTTTACTCATCATGGTTTCCACAGAATCTAGCATCAGGACTAGAATATAGTATGTGCTCAATAAATATTTTAATGTGAGTTCATAAAAATCAGGATTTTGTACTTTATAATTGTGACTGGTTGGGTAGGGGCAGGATCCAAAATGGTAAAAAGAATAGTAGGGGGTAAAGAAAAAAAATACAACAAATGGCACACATTCATCACACCAAAAGTCTTATCTTTGTTAATCAAAAAGACTTGTTCTTCTTGACCCAATTGTAGGCCACTAAAAATTATGCAGCTAAAAAAATGACATTTCTGGATGGTATAATCAAAGTTATCCTAGAAATACATCAATGATTAAATTATGGGACTGTTTTGGACAGACCCCGAGTTTCTTGTTTCATTTTGAGTTGAACTCCACTGGCCAAGGGATCCCTGGATAGATGACATGATTAATTTGAATATCAGCTGGGCAGAAACCAAGTTCTGCTTCCAGGTTTATCTTCCTAAGCAGAAATGGTGGAAAAGCAATCCCTGAACACTCTTGAACTCCACTCTCTGACGGTACTTGAACTGATTTTGAGTTACTGTGTTTGAATAGACTGTGTTTAGAGTTATCTGGAGATCCTATGTTAGCATGTGGCAATCTCTTTCTCTACTACAGAAGATTTGGACCATGAAATTCTGTTCCAAATTTAGTTCCTTCTAGATGTGTCCTTATTTAAGGGGTTAGAGAATAGTAGGGCAGAAATGAAAAGAGAATCTTCTCTACACGATTCTTTATCAAGTCAGTCTTCATGAGGATCAAAGTCAAACCTAACTAACAAACTTTCACTAAGTGTTGACTATCTGTCTGGCCAAGTTATGCTAGGGGCTGAGGTTACAGTGTTAACTAGACAAACACGGAGTTACAGACTAGATTTCTAAATTTGTGAGATCTATCTAGCTATCTGTGTATCAGCTATCCTAACAAGGAGTATATTCAGAAGTGAAATAATCAAGGGAAACTGATTCAATAACAGCTTAAGCAAATGTTCTGAACTCTTAACAATTAATTATTTTAATTATTAATTGTTGTTGTTGTTGTTGTGTGCCGTCGAGTCAAACCCGACTCATAGCGACCCCTCTTTGGGTTTCCGAGGCAGTATCACTACAGAAGTAGGATTGCCCAACCTATGAGTCGGGGCCGACTCGATGGCAAATAACAACAACAACAACAATGGAAGATACTATAGGTTATCTATCTCCTTTAACCTTCACTCTATGTTCTTTTAGTTGGATAGGTTAGAAAGCTGAATGCTACTCATGGATATGAAGTTTGTTCTCTCATGAGGTGTATTCAGAGTGAGATTTGGAACAAACGATGTAGATGCCATTTTCTTACAGCCATTATTGCTGGTAAGTCAGGTCATGACATCAGTGTGTTAGAAAAGCTGGGGTGGTGGGACCAGGATCCTTGTCTAGTCACAAGCTCTGTGGGTTTGAATGGCATTGTTGGCAGTGCCAGAAGCAGTAAATGTCTCATCTTGTGTGTGTTGAGAAGGTGACCTTGAAATCTATAGTTGAGTGGCTGCTCTCTGATGGGTGCTTCTCTATCCTCCTAAGGCCTTTGTAAGTCCTCAATGTTGTTGTTGTTAGGTGCTGTCAAGTGGCTTCCGACTCATAGCGACCCCATGCACAGCAGAATGAAACATCCCCTAATCCCATGCCAGCTCCATGATCCTTGCTATACTTGAGTCCATTGTCGCAGCCACTGTGTCAATCCATCTCGTCGAAGGCCTCCCCCTCTTTCGTTGACCCTCCACCTTACCAAGCCTGATATTCTTCTCCAGGGAATGGTCCCCTCTCACAACATGACCAAAGTAAGTGAGACGAAGTCTGGCCATCCTCGCTTCCAAGGAGCATCTCGGCTACACTTCCTCCAGGACAGATCTGTTAGTTCTTTTGGCAGTCCACGGTACTTTCAGCATTCTCCGCCAGCACCACAACTCAAAAGCATCAACTCTTCTTTGGTCCTGGACAATGAATAAGGAAGACCGAAGAAGA
>NW_006921675.1:3523685-3529597 GCF_000298275.1 Orycteropus afer afer | reverse complement strand
AATTCTTTGAGAAGTGGATGGTCTCCTCCTTCTTCTTAGTCTGTCTCAGTCTGCAAGCGGGGCTGATACCTGTGCAACAGGTCCACCCCACTGGGTTTGAAACACCAGTGGCATAGCCTCAAGACTCACAGCAACACGTCACCACAGTAGGACAAACTGACAGACAAGTTTGTCTCCCTTAGCTATTGAAAACCCTTCCAACTACCCTTACCTGGATCCCTGAGGCTAACTCCTTGATCTGTTCCAGCCCCCTTTGCCTTTTCTATCCTCTCCCTGCTTCCCTCCCTGCTGCTTGTGGTGGGTGGCCTGGGTTCCCTCTCCTCACCTGGCTCCCTGCAGTTGAATCCTCAATCTGTTCCTATCCCCTTTGCCTTTTCTGTTCTCTTCCTGCCTTCCCGCCTAGCTCCTTGTGGGGCATGGCCTGGGTTTCCTCTCTTCACCTGGGTCCCTGCTGCTGACTCCTTGATCTGCTCTGGTGCCTTTTGCCTTTTCTATCCTCTCCCTGTTTCCTCCCTCACTGCCTGTTCTTAGGTCCCTGGAATCTGCATGAGAATGTTATCACTTTAAAATCCAAAATGGTTGCCACTTGTAAACATTCAAAATGGCTGCGCCCTTGGTCACTTTAAATATCCAAAATGGCTGCCACATGTAAACAATCAAAATAGCTGCACCCTCTGGACAAACAAGAAGGTCAGAGAAAATAAACAAGAAAACCTGCAATATCTGGGGATAGGGCAATAAGAGAAAAAAGGCAGAGAAGGAAAATAATGAATAAAAGATGGGAAAAATGCAAAAAGAAAAGCAAGGAATGGGGTTAACCACGAGAAAAAAAGAAGAAAAAAAATTTTGCATCTAGAAACAGGGAAAAGAAAAAAGTTGAAAACTATGACCTGGGAGGGGAAGAATAAAAAATAATAATAAAAAGGACAAAAGTATTAATAATAGTAGTAGTTTTAAAACAGACAAAAGCAAGCAAACTAAAAACCAGAAAAAAGAAAGAAAGAAAAATAAATTAAAAAAATCAGGGGAGGGAGGGCAGGTCACCCAGGCTCCGGCCAAACACACAAAGTGGGATGGAGTTCCTGTGGGCCCAGAAGGTGGATGGGAGTAGGGGATAGCCGAACCTCCATTCACCAAGTGGGTGTGGGGTGTAAGAGTAACACAGGGAATGTCGCACCTTTCAGTAGTCCAGGTCCAGAGTGTCCTTGGGGTTACTCGGGTATCTTCTAGTTTGTAGAATCCATACTTAGTGGGCCGCAAAGCTGCTTTAACCAGTTGTCACTGCGTGTCCCTCTCGGCGTGGGCCTCAGGCTTAGCAGGGAGGCCCTGAGAATGGCCCTCCAACAGTTAGGAGGCTGGAAGGTGAGTCCTCAAAGCTCATCCCTAATATTTAATTCCTTTCTGCTTGAAATATCTGAAGTAGTTTCTGTTTACTACACCCAGCCCTGACTTAACATCCCAAAAGAGAAGGTTGTTGTTATTCATTTGTTCATTCATTCACTTATGCATCCATTTATTCAACAAATATTTATTTGCCCAATTTTATTGAGTATTGGCTTTGTGTCAGTCAATGTGTAAGCCATGGAGGACTCTCCGGTGAACCAGATACAGATTCCGCCCTTAAAGAATTTACAATCAAAAACCTGGGTAGGGAGAGGGAGTGGTACAGAGAATTATTAAGATTAAAAAGGTCAGTCTAGAGTGCCTGATTTGCAGAAGGGGAGGATATCAACATTTATTGAACATCCGTACGTAGCAGGTATTGTGATGAATTTATATACTTTATCATATTCAGTCATCACAACAATCCATTGAAGCAGTTATTGTTACTCCCATTTTTCAGATTTGCAAACTAAAACTCAGAGAGGTTAAGTGTCTTGTCCAGGGATCTGAATCATATCTGCCTGACTCCAAAGTCCATACATCAGGAAAGCAAATATTAATAGTTTAGAAAATGCTTTGGAATCATCATGTCCCCTGAAGACATATGTGAAGAACAAGGCCACGGTGCCTTGCTGGCTTCTCAGTGTCTCTGCAGCCTGACTAGTAGTCTTTGCTCTATTTGTGCTTCCCTATTTCATTTTGAGTCCTTTATTATTATTATTACTATTATTATTTTCCCCTTTCCTTTTTGCTTCCTTGGTCTGTCCATCAAATGCCTTTTCTCTAACTTTCATTCTGCTGACCTTTGCACTTTTTCCTTCCTTCATCTTTCCTGTATCATGTTCTCTCTGTCTCAGTCTCTCCCCAAAGGGAGCCCCTGGCCTAGAGTACTTGGACATCTGTTTTTCTGGTTCCATGTTCAGGTTGAGGGACAAATGACTTTACTTTTTCTCTTGGCTTTGCTTTTGGATGTGAGAGTTAAGAAACTCTTATTTGCCTCCTAGTTATCAATGAAAATGCTCCCTTGCTTGTACATAAGAGTTTTAACTTCCTATCTTTGTCACCATCTGGAACCTGGCCTATTTTGCTGCATGTTGCTCACAAAACTCAGCCTGGTGAAGCTGCTCTTCCTTCTTCTTTCTCTGCTTGGCGAGGGAGGTAATGGCTTTTGCAGATGTGCCAGATGCAAAAGCTTCATATGCATCAGGATGGTATGGAGCATGAAAATCCCAGCCAGATTTTAATTTTTAAATTATTAATGACATGTGGTGCAAACTGAACGAGGAATAGAAAACTCTAAGGAATTTTGCTCCTGGTTACTCTCCTCTTCTGCTCTGATCACATGGTAATTGTATACACTTCTTCTCTGCTGATGGGCAATGGCAACGTGCCCTTGTTGGACATCTTCAGGGAGGAGGAAGTGGTGGTTTAAAGGGTATTAAAAAAGATCATCTTTAGAAAAAGAAGAAATTCCTTTTTTTTTTTAAGGCAACTTCAGCTTTTGAAAGGCTTACATTTTCTTTTACACTGGAAGGCAGAAACCAGTGAAATTATGGATCAATTTTTTCTTTATCTCATTTTCCTTGGTGGAGTATCAAACTCCATCTCAGTACTCCGTTTGTCCCCCAAGACTGTAGCAGAAGGTTGCCCTGCAAGCCAACTCCTCCCTGAAATTTCAGCAGTAAAGGGGCAGATTACTGTTTTATATATTGTGGTAAGCACCTTAACCTTTTCAAAGAATGTAATCATCACAAATGAATTATCTCATCTAAATCTCATTTCTTTCCTGTTTAATAAAAACACAAGCGGGTGGAGTTAGGTGGTTTCCTTCAAATAAATCACCTTTCCTTGGCCCTTGGGCTAGAAGGGCCCTTTTCCATCTGAGTGTGGGATGACTTCTGAAAAGTTAATGGGATACAAGACAGAATTAGTGAGCAAGTTATACAGCTCTAGGGAAATAAAATTTCCATTGTACTTTGTAGTAGTGAAGTCACAGCTGGAGGCTGGTGTTCAGACTTGGGAACCACACTTTTTGAAAATTACCTAGAAACAAATTGATAGGGGAGGATAATTGGGGTGATGAGGAGGCTGAAACCCACATTATCATACTTACCGTAGTGTGGAAGTCATTCTCTAACTTAGAATACAAGACATTGAGATGTAATAGGAGTAATAAGAATTCTTTATTGAGTATTTAATATGTATGGTAGTGCTTTACATCGATGTTTTAAATTTGTTGTAATCATCATTACAACCCCAGAGGTAGGCATTGTTATCCCTATTTAACAGATGAGAAAACTGAGGCCAGAGAAGTTAAGAATCTAGCCCAAGTTCAGGCAGTTAATAAATTCCAGAGCCAGGTTTCAAACTCAAGCCCCTTTAAAGGTGATATCCTTAAAGACACTGCAAGTATTATCCAAAAAGAAGAGAAGGTGGACAAAACAGCTCTTTAGATGGTTAGGGGAAAAAAAAAAAAAAAAACTATGTCTTTATAAAGGAGCTCTGGTGGTGCAGTGTTTAAGGTATTTGGCCACTAAGCAAAAGGTCAGCAGTTTGAAACCAGTAGCTGCTCCACGGGAGAAAGATGAGACAGTCTGCTTCCATAAAGATTTACAGGCTTGGAAATCCTATGGGGCTGTTCTACTCTCCTATATGGTAGCTATGAGTCAGAATCGACTCAATGGCAGTGGGTTTTGTTGGTGTCCTTTCTACTTACTGTGGTGAGAAACTTCACTACTTCTTATTTCCATGCATTAGCAAGGTGAATACATCCCACTCATCTCAATTTACAAAGCAAATGCCATGGCATAGCTTCAATGGGAATTTTCTCCCTTGTGTTCCAATCTATTGCTGATGTGACAAGGACAGAATTGCCAGAGCAGCTCCTAATTAGATACTTCAGAGTTTCCTTAGGAAGATGTGGCTGTATGCAGGACTCACCACGCAAGTGTTGACATCACAATTGACACTAATTGGTCCCTTGGCTGGCAGCCTTGGCACAACATGGAAACTGGACAATAAGGGAGGGCAGGGCTACCAGACTTCTGAAACTACTTCCAAGGCTGACTCAGAGACCATTGATATAGTTCAGTAAAGGAATTCCCGTCAGAACAAACAGAGACTAGTTGTCACTTTGTCTGTCTCTCTTTCAGAGAGTCAGTGGAGTTTCTAGACCTATAGCATTTCTGTAGTGGTTGTGCTGCTTCAAGCACACACATATGTGTGCAAGCACATACATATATGGGCCCATGGGCATGTATGTAAGCATTCAGATACCACAGAGGTGTGGGAGTCTTAATAGAAGCAGATATAACCTAGATAATTTATCTTTCTCCTTTAGGAATGTGATCAATATTCAGGGGACAAGTTACCTTAGAAAGCTTTTTGTGTAAAAACAAAATGAATCCTTGTCCTTGAATCTTGACAGTCAGAGCTAGTGAAAAGTGCTGGACATCCATTTGTTCAGTCCCAGCTCCACAGCAGAAGCTCTGTGTAAGGTTCTCACTGCATTGGGGGTTTCCTGACTCAGGACTGACCCTTTATTTCATGCCCAGTACCATGTATGTCACTCTGAGACCAGACAACCCTAACACAAATGACAGATCTTCAAAACTTTGTAATTAAGAAGGTATTGCTCTAACAGATGAGCAGATGCTCCTTCATTCAGCTTAAAAAAAGACTCTTTCTAAATCTGGTCTGGGTGGTTTGAATTCTGGAATGGCATACACTCTGAAAATACATGTACTCTGTGGGGATATCCTCTAAATTGTAATCCCAAATACTTATGCTTTACCTGGTTTCCAGCAGTGTTAACCCAGGCTAGGGTACTTATCTTCCTGAGCTATCTATGAATCATGGATCGTGCAGGGTACACTGGTGTGTGGGAAAGAGCATGGGGTCATACAAACACCAATTAATGATTAAGAAATCTGTTAAATAGTAGGATTCTGGAGCCCTCCCTGATTTGTTTTTTACCTTGCTCCTGAATGACACAAATAATAATATTTTGATTTCATAAGGAACAGTCACTATTTTCTTGGTTTTATAGGTGATGAAATTGAAGGTTAGAGAATATGAAGGACTTACACAAACAAACAAACAAACAAAAAACTAAACTCACTGCCGTTGAGTTGATTTGGACTCATAGCGACCCCTCCTTGGGTTTCTGAGGCGGTATTTCTTTTTTTTTTTTCAATCTTCTTTTTTTTTTTTTTTATTGTGATTTGGGTGAAGATTTACAGAGCAAATTCACTCGCGATACAGCAGTTCACATATACTTTGTCTCATGTCATTGACCACAGTTTACCACAATGCAACAGCTCCCCTCCAACTTCCTCCCCATGGTACCTGCAGTGTAGTAAATTACTTTGTGTGGCTTTTCTACCCATAAGTCTTTGTAAACTCCAAGGTGGGATTTGCTATGAGCAACTGAGGAGCTTCTGATTGCTGAAAGTGTCCACCTGGAGTATTTCTGTTGGGAGTGGCACAAAACAATGTTCTGGGAGGTGCCCACTCTCTCTCAGGTGCTT
>NW_006921675.1:3503404-3521335 GCF_000298275.1 Orycteropus afer afer | reverse complement strand
TGGTGCTTCCCTAATAAACCCCATAATCTGTGAGTTCTGTGTGGCCACTGCAGTGAATTATCGAATCCAGGAGAGAGGTGGTGGGTGCTTTGGGAGGAACGGTTGGTGAAAGAACTGGAGGGAGGCAGCATGTCTGGCCTTGCAGTAATAGGCCTTGGGTTACTGCTGGTGATCCTGTCTTCTTCCTCTTGTGAGATTAGAGGAGGTCAGAACTGTGGCCTCCTTGCCGTTTTTGCAGTACCACTTCCCAGTGTCCATCCCTCCATACTCTCCTGCCCCCTAAGCTGTCTCCCTGTGCATAAGCTGCCCTTCTGAGGCGGTATTTCTATGGAGGTAGATTGCCCAATCTTCCCTCCAAGAAGTGGCTGGTGGGTTTGAGCCACCAGCTTTTTGGTTACCAGTCACATGCCTTAGGCACTATGCCACCAGAGCTCCTAGGATTTATACAGGGTCTTACAGTTGGTTGGAGGTAGAAGAAAACCATATTTCCGTTCTTACAGCACATAACAACAACAACAGCCCTAAATTTATTTTTTCCTGTGAATTCCCTGTAACATGTTCTTCTTTTCACTTGTCCTGTAGACTTCACCATGGTAGATTGCCTATGCTTTTAGCATTCTCCTTCTTGTCACCAGATAACTTTTATCAATTTCCATGTATGTTCAATATCATATATATACCCCATAAAATCACAAGATAATTTAAAAGCAACTGAATAGTAGTGACCTATCCCCAGATATCAAACGTCCAACTTCTGTCAGGGAGACTTTGAGAGTCTGGTGTTTGTTTTGCCTTTCCTCTAGTTGTTAGTTGCTGTTGGGTCCATTCTGACTCAGAGAGCTCCCATGTATGCAGAATAGAACTTCTCCATAGGATTCTCAAGGCTGTGACATTTTGGAAGCAGATTACCAGACCTGTCTTCAGAGATGCCTCTGGGTGAGTTCTTACAGCCGACATTTCAGCTAGTAGTTGAGAGCGTAACCCTCTGCTGCTCCACACAGGGATGATGGCTTACCTTTCCTGTATCCCTGAGTAAATGAAAGAAGGCATGTGGCTGCCATTTCAATCATAACCTACAAAGGGTATGAAATGGATTAGACTTCAGGATTAATATGTGTCCTATAACGTGAGGATATACAGTAAACATTTGTAAGATAAGAAGAATACTGTGACAGTTCATTTGCAAATTGTTTTTGACTACTTGTTCATCTACAACCTAGTTACTGAGTAATACACTTGTGAAAATGTTCATCTTTTTTTAAATCATCCTATTCATCTTTCACTCATACCTAGCTCCCAGCCCCAGTGGAATTCCATCAAAGAAACGTTGGGTTTCTTTTCTTTTCTTTCTTTTTTACTGTGTGGACCTTGAATAGTTTGGAATCATAGCAGTAAAACAAAACAGAACAAAGAAGCAACCAAAAACTACTGTATGAAGCTCTTTCTTCTATAGACTTAATAATTTAATATGTACCTAAGGAGGACATTATTACTGTTCCTACATCTGGTCCGGGTGGTATGAAGTCTGGAATGCTATGTAGCATGTACTCTGGCTCTTTAATCTGCTCCAGGGAGTCTTATGCCATTGCCTTGAGGATGATTATCTCCCCTTTAGTCATTTGGGCAGCGAGCCTTGTCATCATTCCCCGGAAACTCTCCATTGGGGTTGAGCTGACCTCTTCTCTCCTCCCTGCCTCTAACTGAAGGTGTGTTCTCTTCCCCCAGGGCCTGCCACAGGGCTTGCTTCCTCTGCTTTGGACTTAGCTGTCTAGTGAATGAGCACCAAAGGGTGAGGTGTCGCCATCTTCTGTCTCTGAGAGAAGCATCATCAAGTGGGTCTGATCTGAGAGGAAAAGGATTCATTCAGTTAGCTCACAGACATTTTGATACTTTGTCAGCCAGGCACCAGAAGCCTAGGAACTGCAGTCTTTATCTCCTTTTATTCTCAAGGAATGTTGTCTTCATGCCCTGGTTTAAAGCCACTGTAGCTTCTCTTAATGGGACATTTGGCCTTATTGTTCAGGAGAGGCATTGACGTTAACCTTCCAGAGCTCCATCTTGGATGGGCAAGGACTGCTTTCCTTGGCTTCCCTGGGACCCACTGACCAAGAACAGTGGGCTGCAGAACAGCTCACAGCTTCTGTTTTTAATGAGAATGGGGAAGGGCAGTTGTGAGAATTTTTGACTTGACAAGCAAAAAGAGGAATAATTTTTGTTTTCAAAAGAAAGATAACATACCTTATTATTTGAATAGGAGTTACATGTTACTTGAGATTTCTTTTCTGCCTCAATCAATAGTTGTTTTTAAAAGGCTTTTATTCATTCAATAGATATTTAATATTCTCTGTTTATTTCTTTAACATTAATAAGATTTATGAAGTCATTATTTTGTGCCAGGCACCGTGCTAAGTATTTTAAAAGCAGCATTCTATTTGCTTCTCTCAAAAATTCTATGAGGAAGGTATTCTTATCATTCCTGTTTAATAAATAAGGAATGGGTTAGATTTGAATCCATAGGCACTTGCATTCTTAACAAACTCTTAAAGATAAGAAGTTAAAGATAAAAGAGAGGTTAAAGATAATTAAGAACAAAAAGCTAGTAAATGTTATGGAGATATACTAAAAATAATCAGTTCTTGCCTTAGAAGTCTAGGATCTTAGAAGTAGAAAGAATCTTACAGATTTCCCATACAACCTTATTGTTTCACAGAATAAAGCTCAGACTATTCATATCTCCAATCCCCTGCATTGTAAAGTGAAAAGTGAGTATATGCATGATGTAAAAATGAGGGCTGCCGATGAAAAGTTCCATAGGTACTGAGAGAAGGGGAAGACCTTTTTTTAAAAATTTTTATTGTGATTTGGGTGAAAGTTTACAGAGCAAATTCACTTTTCATATAGCAGCTCACATACACTTTTTCTTATGATATTGACTGCAGTTTCTCACAATGCAACAGCTCCCCTCTCACGTCCTCCCCATAGTTACCTCTTCCCTGTGTCCTTCCCTCCCACACACTCCTGCCCCCCTGAGCTGTCTCCCTGTGGATACACAGCCCTTCTATTCTCCCATGATTGATCTCTCCAAGGAGTGTATCTACCTAATGTAAGTGTTCGGCTCATATGCCTGTCTTTTGTTTGGCTGGAAGCCACAGGAGTGGGTTCAATTCCAGACCTGAAGGGCAGCTGGGGCTATAGTCTCAGGGGTTCCATCAGGCTCCATCAGACCAGCTAACTTGGTCCTTTTTTAAAAATGATTTTGGAAAAGAGGAAGATCTTTGGAGCTGCTGGTGCTCCAGGAAGATCTTTTAGAAAGGGGGCACTTCCTCTCAACCCAAAGGAAATGTAAGATCTGAGTATGCAGAGGAAGAAGAGAACAAACATTCTAAGAAACAATCTGAATGAAAGCTTTGAGTTTCAGGGAGGATGAAAAGGAGACCCACTTGTTCGGTTGAGCCTTCATACAGGGGAGTGATGGGAGACAAGGAGGCAGATTATGCTGAATCGCATGTTAGATGTAAGTGAGGAGTGATGGAAACAGAGGGAGCAGACTACAAATAATCCAGATGGAAGATGATGAGGTCCTGGGCAAGACTGGTAGCTATGGGAGCAAGGAGAAAGAATATTTTCATGGTGATAAGATGTAGGATTTTTTGGGATTTGAATATATGTTTGTGAAAATAGGCAGATGATGGAGGTGGAGGTGGAATGAGCAGCTGTCTTTGGGAAACAGGAATGATGTGGTTCAGCTTTGGGGTCAGAGTGAAATGCAAGGCCAGAAACTGCATGCAGTTGATTTGCACCCTATTGATTTTCCTGGGCAGGCCATTTTTACCTCATCGATTTTCTCAGTTGATTGGCCTGTGTTTTCTTGGTGGTTAGAGGTCACTGTGTTCCTTTCAGATTCATATTTGTCCTCATTGCTACTTCCTCCTGTTAGTGTGTGCTACCCTAATCATGACTGCTAGCTATTGACCAAACTTGACACTCCTACCTTAGTAGTTTTACTGTTCATAGAAAAATTGAGAGTGCAGTCAAGAAGTTGAACTTACTGAGGAGTTTGGATTGAGCTCAGCCATCCTGAGAGAGATGTCACCATGGACAGATAGAGGTGGTCTGTTCAGGTGACTGGGATCATAGGAGATATATATATATGTGTGTGTGTGTGTGTGTGTGTGTGTGTATATATGTATATATATATAGTTCATATGTATTAGGTGCTTGGATGGACTGTAAGAGGCAGGTGGGAAAGTAACTAGACTGACCTGCTCTACCCTTTTCCCTCACCCAGAACTTCAACTGATCCAAGCTTGTCAAAGACAGTCAAGAAATGACCCTGGGCAGAGTTACTTCCTTATTCTGGTCTCAATATCTCCCTCTGTAAATTAAAAAGTTGGTATAGATATATGATTCCTGTATCTGGCTACTGGTTGCTAATACCATCTCATCCCACCCCAATAAGTTCTGATTCAGTAGGTCTAGACTGGAGCCTAGAAGTTTACATTTTTAACAAACTCTAAGTGATTTTTATGAATTGGTCTGAATCCTGGTGTTTGGAGATCTCTTGTCTGAGTGCCTTCCAGGTTCCTAGTTTTACTCTTTTGCCCTTATTTTGGGGTCTAAGAGGGTCTTTAGGATGTACTGTCTCCTCTTTCTGTGAGGACCTCCTATTTCCTCATTCTTCATGTGACCAAGTCTTTCCTTCCTTTTATATAAAATCTGCATTTTAGCTTAAAAGAACATAATACACTGTGTCATGCATCCCAGCACTATATACATTTTATGCCCTTGTTGTTGTGGAATGACAGTGCTTGATCCCAGTTAAAGGGCTTCTGAGCACCAAGGAACAGGTAGGGAAAACATCTTAGGGGGTTTGGGAAGAGACAGGGTGGTCTGTGAAAGGGTATTCCTATGTTTGACTCCATATTACTTCCCCTGACTTACCCAAGGAGAAGGTTGGAATCCACAACAGATTGAATTTCTCCCTACCTATAGATTTTGTGCCTCTTGCTAGGTTCCAAAAATAAATAAATACTCTCTAAGTACCAAAAGTGTTTTAGTCTTATAGAGAGTTTCTTCCCTAGGAATAATAGTAATGGGTGATAAAGGTGATAATAACCTTTACTGAGTGCTTACTATGGTCTATACACCCTGTGCTAAGTACTTTCATACATCATCTCCACTTAATTCTCACAAAAATGCTATGAAATGGATACTATTGCTGTCCTTGTTGACAGATGAGCAAATGGAATTTAGAGAGGTTAAGTAATATGCTTGTAATCACATAGCTGGTAAGTGTTAGAACAAGGATTGAGCCCCACTCTTGGTCTTTGAGATTATTCTATTCACAGCTCCCTGGACAACATTGGCTGTTTTGGGATTTTTTTTTTCTTTTTTTTTTTTTGCATGTAGGTGAACACCTTTTGAAAAATACATAGAGTCACATATCCAGCCCACCATCAAGAACCATCACTCTCAAAATTTCCTCTGTGCTAACTCTTTGTAGTCAACTCCATCCCCAACCCCCAGGAAGCACCGGTGTATCTTTGTCCCAATTGTTTTGCCTTTTCCAGAGGTCTTATAAATGGACTTATGCAGCATGTAGCTTTAAAGATCTGGTTTCTTTCACCTGGAAAAATGTGTCTGAGTTTCATCCATGTTGTTGCATGTATCAGAAATTTGCACTTTTTTTTAATGGCTGAGTAATATTTCATTGTATGGACATACCAGTTTCTTTATTAGCCTGGTGGGAAGTGGTGAGGAGTAGGGAGGTCTTTTTGATCATTCTAATCAAACTTCAGTCTTAGATAAGCATAGTGTCCTTAGGTCTCAGGACTGAAGTGTATCTCTGTCTCTTCGCTGGCCGTGGAGGTAGTTCTGAGCTCCGCAGGTAGTCTTGTCCCTCCCCTAGCATTGGAGGACTTTTTCTGTTCTCTTCCTTCGGATGAAGGAGCCCTTGTTGTGCACTGGTTAAGTGTTAAGCTGCTAACTAAAAGATTGGTGGTTCAAACCCACCAGCCACTTGGTGGAAGAGAAAGATGTGGCATTCCTTGGAAATCCTATGGGGTAGTTCTCCCATGTCCTGTAGGGTCTCTATGAGTCAGAATTGACTCAATGGCAATGGATTTGGGTATTTGAGTCCCTCAGATGCAAAAGACTTAGCATAGTGGCTGAGGCACTTGACTGCTAACCAGAAGGCTGGCGGTTCAAACCCACCAGCCACTCCTCAGAAGGAAGATGGGGCAATCTACTTCCGTAGTGATACCGCCTCGGAAACCCAAGGAGAGGTTGCTATGAGTCGGGTCCGACTCGACGGCACATAACAACAACAACAACAAGAAGCACCCTAAGGATGGCAATAGTGTTGCCTTTCCCCAAAAAGCTTAAGGCTTTATTCTGTTGGGTAGTTAGAGTCATAAGATCAGGGCCAGGGGTCTTATCTTTCCTGCAGCAGCTGCTGTTCCTTCCCCTAAGCCTGTAGTATGAAGGCTGCTTTCTCAGAACTCTTAACAATCTTTTTTTTGCAAGTGCTGGGTGATGTCCATGGAGGAGAAACTGCAAGTGGGTGAGGATTTCTCATGTATCTGTATCCTCTCATTGTTGTTGTCAGGTGATCCCGGTTAAAGGGCTTCTGAGCACCAAGGAACAGGTAGGGAAAACATCTTAGGGGGTTTGGGAAGAGACAGGGTGGTCTGCGAAAGGGCATTCTTATGTTTTGGCTCTGTATTATTCCCCATGACTTACCCAAGGAGAAGGTTGGAATCCACAGCAGATTGACTCATCTCTGACTCATAGTGACCCTACGTACAACAGAGCAAAACACTACCTGGTCTTGCACCATACTCACAGTCTTCACTAGGCTTAAGTCCATTGCTGCAGTCACTGTGTCCATCTATCTTGCTGAGAGTCTTCCCCTTTTTCACTGACCCTCTACTTTACCAAGCATGATATCCTTCTCCAGGGACTGGTGCTCTCTTCTTACAACATGACCAAAGTCTAGCCATTCTTGCTTCTAAGAAGCATTCTGGTTTTACTTCTTCCAAGACAGATTTGTTTGTTCTTCTGTCAAACCATGGTATTTTCAGTATGCTTTGCCAACACAATTCAAATGCATCAGTTGTTCTTAGGTATTCCCTATTCATTGTCCAGCTTTCACATGCATATGAGGCTATTGCAAATACCGTGGCTTGAGTCAGGAGCACCTTAGTCCTCAAAATGACATCTTGCTCTTTAACATTTTAAAGAGGTCTTTTGTAGAAGTTTTGCCCAGTGCAATATGAAGCCTGATTTCTTGACTGCTGCTTCCATGGGCATTGATTGGATCCAAGTAAAATGAAATCCCTGACAACTTCATTTTTTTTCTCCCTTATCTTTCCTTAGGTTTTGGGTTCATTTGTTGCCCTTTCACCTCAACTCTCTGATGGTTTCAAGAAAAGTCGTGGATTTGAAATTTGTCTGATCTTTATATACTTTAAAAATAAATAAATAAGAGTGAGGGTGATGTTTTTCCGGCTTTCTCCACAACAGGCAGAGACCTGAGGCCTCCTTGCATTTTCACATGTTGTTCCCTCTGCCTGAGGTTCGTCTCCCTTTTCCTCTACTTGACAACCTCCTATTTGTCTCAATTCCTGTGTCCTCATTTTCTCATCTCAGAAGACAGGGGCAGATTTACAGAGAGATTAAATTATTAAATCACTTCAGGATTTAATAGACAAAAACCAGGATTTATGGTCAGAAGACCTAGAATTTGATTCTCAGCCCTTTCATTGGCAAGTCCTTTGCCCAGAGACTCAGTATCCCTATCTGTAAAGTAGGAATGACAATATATGCCAAAACTCCTTCACCCTGTGAGATAATGTGTATGGCAATGCCTGACACATTCTCAAAGCTCAATTCAAGTCCACTGACCCAGCAACAGGCCTGTCCTAAAGAAGACCCCAATCTTTCCAGCAATGCAGGAGGGTTATTGACCCAGATGGAGCTGGCTTGGGCTGGTATCAGAGTGGAATCTCTAGGGGATCAAACATAGCCCTCAAACACAGCAAGGAGCCATGGAGAAGAAGAGGTTGAAGCAAAGGGCTAACCTGGCCCTAAAACTCCCATTTTTCCTTATTTTATTTATAATACTTGTTGCCAAATGCTAAAGAAAATAAATTGATTTTCATCTTTACTGATGTGTTAAAATTGCTGCAACACCTCATATTACCGAATAGATTTACTGTATAAATTGGAACATAATTGGTACTTCAGGCAGGTCACAAATCTAATTTGGCAGGAGCATATCACTCACAGCACATTGATTACAAAAATTAGTTAATTCAAGACAAACATTGCATCCTCTGATTCCTGGCACAACTCTCTCCAAATCCTGCATGCATTATTGCTATTGAGCTAAACGATAGATATCTATCAGGTCACTTGATTCTCTGTAGGCCTGATTTAGGTGATACTTATGCTAGTGCCTCCACCAAGAAGAGATAGATCTCATTTATTAAATCTTCCAGGCAGGCGCCTAAATGATGGGATTTAGTAGTATTGCACTAATCTGTTGCTGTTATTTACTGCTCTCTGACTTACTGATGTAAATCTTCTCATGGAGAATGTCTCCTAATTCATTCAGTTTGATTCTTTCCTCATAAAGAGCAGGGATGGGTCATTGTAAGGTTCATCTTCATAGAAGTAGTATTTGTTTGAGTGCCTCTGTGCAGTGGACAATGTTGGTGTTTCACCTAGATTGCCTTGGATACCTTTGTAATGGTGCTCTGTGTATGTGTGGGCCGGGGAGAGGGTGTGGGTGCAACCTGGGCTTTGGTATGCTTCACTTCTGACAGCAGCCAGAGGTTAATGTATTTGGCTACTAACATAAAGGTTGGAGGTTTGAGTTCACCCAGAGTGGCCTTAGAAGGAAGGCCTGTAATCTACCAGCCACTGAAAACCCTGTGGAGTACAATTCTATTTGACACACATGGGGTCACCTTGAATTAATCTCAATGGAGCCTGCTCTGGGCATTGACATCCTCTGGGGTGGCCCTTAATCAATGACTGACGTGTTCAGGAGTTAGAAAGTCCAGTTTGAAGTTGGGACAATCTTGAAATGTAACTTAAACTCCAGATTCTGCTGCAGGAAGTGAAACTACTCTCTATAACCTATACCTGAAATTGTACTTTTGCTGGGCTTTTTTCCCTTCCCTGCCTGTTTTCCCTACACCCTAGCGGCTTCTCCTGGGAGCACTTTCCTAATAAATCATGGGTATAGTAATCTTTGTCTTAGGATCTGCTTCTGTGGAACGTGATCTAAGATGTTCTGTGTGCCAGATATAGGCTAGGCACTTTAAAACCAGTCTCATTTAATCCTCATGATAAACTCTCTTTCATTTTATAGATGAAGATATTAAACTCAAAGAGGGTTAAGGAACTGGACCACTGTTGTTGTTGTTGTTAAGTGCCGTTGAGTCGTTTCCGACTCATAGCGACCCCATGCACAGCAGAACGAAACACTGCCCGATCCCGCGCCAGCCCCACAATCCCTGCTATACTCGAGCCCATCATCGCAGCCACTGTATCAATCCATCTCCCTGAAGGCCTCCCCCTCTTTCGTCGACCCTCCACCCTACCAAGCATGACATCCTTCTCCAGGGAATGGTCCCTTCTTACAACATGACCAAAATAGGTGAGACCAAGTCTGGCCATTCTTGCTTCCAAGGAGCATTCTGGCTGCACTTCCTCCAGGACAGATCTGTTAGTTCTTTTAGCAGTCCTCGGTACTTTCAGCATTCTTCGCCAGCACCACAACTCAAAAGCATCAACTCTTCTTCGGTCTTCCCTATTCATTGTCCAGCTCTCACATGCATACCAGGCGATTGGAAATATCATGACTTGTGTCAGGCGCACCTTAGTCCTCAAGGAGATATCCTTGCTCCTCAGTACTTGAAACAGTTCCTTCGCAGTTGACTTCCCCAATGCTACACGTCGTCAAATGTCCTGACTGCTGCTTCCGTTGGCATCGATTGTAGAACCGAGCAACGTGAATTCCTTGACAACCTCAATCTTCTCTCCATTTATTGTGATGCTGCTCATTGGTCCAGTTGTGAGGATTTTTGTTTTCTTTATGTTGAGATGTAATCCATACTGCAGACTGTATTCTTCAACCTTCATCAGTAGGTGCCTTAAGTCATCCTCACTTTCAGCAAGCAAAGTTGTATCGTCTGCATATCTCAAGTTGTTAATGATTCTTCCTCCAATCCTGATACCACGTTTTTCTTCATATAGTCCAGCTTCTCGGATTATTTGCTCAGCATATAGATTGAATAAGTGTGGAGAAAGAATACAACCCTGACGCACTCCCTTCTTGATTTTAAACCATGCAATGTCCCCTTGTTCTGTTCGAACGACAGCCTCCTGGTCAAGGTACAGATTCCTCATGAGTACAATCAAGTGCTCAGGGATTCCCATTCTTCTCAATGTTATCCATAATTTGTCATGATCCACACAATCAAATGCCTTTGCATAGTCAATAAAACACAAGTAAACATCTGGACCACTAGTGTTCCGGTTATCTACTACTGCATAAAAGATTACTCCCAAACTTAGTTTCTTGGAACAACAATAATCATTCCTTTTGCTCACGAACCTGCAATTTGGGCAACACTTATTGGGGCCACCCCATTTCTGCTCTATGTGGTGACAGCTGGGGAGGCTCCCCTGGAACAGAATGATACACTGTAAGCATGGCTCATTCACATGATTGACAAGTGAGTCTCTCTGCGTGGGCCTCTTTGTGGAGTGGCTTGGTGGCTTGGGCTTCCTCACAGCATGGTGGCTGGGTTACAACTCAAGCATCTTCTTAAGAGGCAGGAAGTAAAAGAGAACAATTTCTTAGGACCTGGGCCTGAAAATGGACATACCTTAATGTCTGCTGTATTCTACTGATCAAGTAGTAACAGAATCTAGATTCAAGGAGAGGGAGTAGAGACCATACCGCTTAATGGGAGAAGTGTAAAAAAAAAATGGGTCTTATTTTTAAACCACGGTACTAGCATGCTGGGGAGAGGTGAGGCCAATATTCAAACCCAAACCTACCTAAATCCATAATCTATCCCTTTTCTTTTTTCCTCTAAATGGCCTGTGTGTTCATCATTTTTCCTTCTACTTATTGACTTAGATCTTCTCTGGTGTGATGTTTTGCCCTTCATAGAATGTATGCTTTGAGAGAAGCATCTGGCACCATTTGTGATACATAATCTACTCCAGTGTGTAGGATCCAATAAACCATCCCTTCTCTGTGGTTAGAAAATAAGACAAATAAGTTATCTTTTTAATGGAAAACTGTAAACCAGTTTGCAATATTAAAAATATTTTAATAGTAAGGTATTGCCTTGTTATTGAGTAATCAATAATGGGAGAGGGGTTTTCTGTGGTTAGGTGGCAGACAGTGATGTGAGAGTAGAACATATTTGGATTCAGTGAAATGACAAAAGAAACATGGGGCTGGCTTATAACAAGGTTTCAATAAGTGATAAGTGAATAAATAGAGAAAAAGCAGGAGGGCTTGGGTTTAGTCAAGGGCAGGCATCTGGAAGTTGGCAGCATTTTGTGGAGAGGGAGAAATGGGATTTTTGAGAAATATTTTATTTAGACATCTGAATAGCAGAGATAGGGGACCAGTTCCTGAGGCTGGAGTACCAGGCAGTTGTTGGTAACAAGGTAAGAGCTAAGTAGGCAAAATTATAATACAGAGTCAGAAAGGAAGCAGAAACAATTGGTTTCATGCTGAGTCACTAAACTCTTGTTTTTAAGGCTTCTTAAATTCACCAAAGCGAGCCCTCATAGTGCAATGGTTAAGCAGTTGGCTGCTAGCTGAAAGGTCAGTAGTTTGAACCCAGCTCTGGTGGCGTACTACCTAAGGCATCTCACTGCTAACCAGAAGGTTGGCAGTTCAAATCCACCAGCCACTCCTCGGAAGGAAGGTTGGGCAATATACTTCCGTAGTGATGTTGTTGTTGTTGTTGTCATGCGCTGTCAAGTCAGAGTCAGACCTGACTCATAGAGACCCCTCCTTGGGTTTCCGAGGTGGTATCACAACAGAAGTAGATTGCCTAATCTTCCATCCGAGGAGTGGCTGGTGGGTACTGCCTTGGAAACCCAAGGAGGGGTCTCTATGAGTGGGATTCTACTCAATGACAGTGTGTTACGTTTTGTTGTTTAGAGATTCTGAAGGAGAAAAGACCTGACAATCTGTTCCCATAAAGTTTACAGCCTAGAAATCCCTATGGAGCAGTTCTACTCTGTATGAGTCAGAATTGACTCGACAACAGCAACAACAACAAACTCACCAAATCTAGGAACAGTGGTAGTTTGGGAGCCTAGGGGAGGGCTGAACCTACAGGTGAGAGCTCACTTAAGGCAGCTGGTGGGAAAAGGATTAGAAGGAGGCATGTGTAGGTCATTATCTCAGGGGAGAGCAATTTTGGCTGACACTCAGGGGCTGTGAGAAAGAACTTGGATTTTATTTTCAAAACAGATCTTATTTTAAAAACCAACTCCATGACTTTTGCTGTTTGATCTTAGGCAACTTACTTTAATGCTCTCATCTTCATTTATCAATCATAAAATGAGGACAATAATAACTTGAAAGTGTCATTAAAGTGTCATTGAAAATACTATCTGTTATGCATACAAAGTGGCTGGCACATTATAGATGCTCATATCTAGTAGCTGTTATGAATGGTCAGGAACTGAGAAAGGGTAATTTTCCTGGAAGTGAAATGAGTGAAGCAAAATTGAACTTGGACATTTACGATAAAAGGAACCAAACTGAGCTCTGTAACTAAAGTGAGTACCCAGTTTACTTTCTGGGACAGAGTCTGTATTCTGAGTTTCCAGTTACAGTAGAATTGTCCTTGTTCTGTAGCCAATAGGATCTGGGTAGTATGAGCTGGATACCTTACTGTGGAGGAAAGATTTAAAAGAAACACAAGGGGCTAGACTTTGGAGATAGAATCATAGGATTTCAAAGCTATGAGGAGCCCAAAGCAGTACCATCACAGAAAGCTGAAGCCTGGGAAAAGGAAATGACTCCCTCAAATTTATCAGCTTGACAATGGAAAGAAGCCCTGGTGGCAGTATGGTTAAGCACTGGGCTGCTAACCAAATGGTGGGAGGTTTGAACCCACCTAGTGCCTCTGTGGGAGAAGATGTGGTGATTTACTCCCATCAAGATTACAGCCTAGAAAACTCTATGGGGGCAGTTCTACTCTGTTACATGGAGTCAATGTGAATTGAAATCTACTTCAGAGCACTTACCAACTACAAGAAGTCAGTGGGAGATGAGGAATTGCAAACTGTTTTTTACCTCTCAATCTCCTATAGTGGCCTTTCTGTTGGTACCATTGATGCTGAAGCTACTCTAAGAGTAAAGTTCCAATAATAATGATAGCAAAGAACAATCATAATAGCAACAAAAATGATATCAACAATTGCTGCTATTCACAATATTTATTGAGTGCTTATTATGAACCAGGAACTGTTTCAAGTATCTTATATGAATACTTCATTTAATCTTCATAACAACTCTATGAGAAAGGTACTATTAATCTTGATTTAGATGAGGAAACTTACCCAAGGAATTTGCCTAAAGTCATGGAGCTAGGATATGGTAGAGCCAGGTTGTGGCTCCAGGGCATCTGCTCTTCACCTTATGTCACATATCTTCCTATGTGTTTCTGTGGCTGGGATGAAAAAGACCGTGTTGGATGACAGATGACTGAGGGTGACCAGCCCTGGTGTACATAGTCTCCCCTTGACGTTGTTTCTGAGTCCTGTCTGACCTACAGAGCTACCCCTCCCTCCTTTAATAAAACTATGAAAGTCTTTTGTTGCTACTTACCTGAGGATTCTGTTTAAGTTACACTTTAGATCCTCAGGATGTGTATTGGTACTATTTTATGCACTAGCATGTTTTAGATAGAATACTAAACACAGTTTTCCTTTAATTCCACACAGGGTTATCATAGCTTAAGCTTTTGCTGGAAACCAGGCCATCTCCCAATAAATAGGAAAGATGAGTGATAACTGAGAAGTTTTCCCCTGAACCCTGGATCTAGGGAAAATATAATGAAGGGCTTCTCTAGTGAGCTGACGGAGTAGCTTCCTGCACAGGTAAAAAGAGATTGCTCTTGGTGTAAGAGAAAAGGGAAAAATTGTGATAAAAGGACAAAAAGAGGGTGGCCAGGTACTGATATGAAAGCCAGATATTTAATTTACCAGCACTGCTTGCAGCTAGAGGTTTTCATGCGAACTACTTCTGGCCAATAATATGTAAGGGAAAATCTGCTAGGTTATCTGAAAACATTTTTTGTTTCCAGATACAAGGGATAGGCAGGAAAGGAACACCTACCTATCTACTTCCTCTTTCCTTGAACTTGTACTTGATACCTGGAGTACGGCTGTTATCTTATGACCATGAGGCAACAGAGGCAGCAAGCATGAAGATGAAAAGCCAACATGTTAAAGTTGGTGGAGCAGAAGAAATACAGAAGGAATCTGGCTCCTTGAGCAGCTATGCTCCTTTAGCTAGTGTTGAGCAACTGAAACAACACCAGCAACACCAACCTTGTTCACATATGATAAAAATAATGCCCTACTTGTTTACCAAAAGAAAAAAAGGAAAGAAAAACGTACTAGATATGTCATACATCAAAAAAGATTTGCAAAATTGGGTGGACTTCCTGTAAGATGGCAGAATAGGCAGACAAGCTACACAGACCCTCTTCAACAAAGAAAAGAGAAACCAATTGACACAGATACAGAAGATAATCCTGGAGCCCTGAGCTTTGAAAGGAAGAATACAGAAGTGGATTAAACTCCAACTAGTAGAAGATCCTGTATGAAAACAGTGAATAAGGAGAGAAATTGAGCTGTGGACTGTCAGTGATCCTGATGACATGGACAGTTTGTATATTTCCAAGTGGTGTTAGGACCTGAGAATTAACCTAAAAATCAGCTCTGCTCTCTAAGGCCTACATGGACAACTGCACAGGTGGCCGATGACTTAAAAGGGAAAGAAGGAGACAAACTGAACTGTGGACTTTTGGCTGTCTGGAAGGTGCAGCCAATTTGAATGTTTACAAGTGGTTCAGCCATTTTAGGTATTTAAAGTGACAGTGTTATTGTTCAGTTTCCAGGGACCTATGAATAGGCTATAGTTGCCAAGGACAGCATGCACATATCAGAGGCTGATGACTGGAAAGGAGACAGGTGGTGAGTGCATAAGTGCTGCCAACTAGCTAATATAGGAGCACAGTACCCTGCTTACTCAGATACATCCAAACAAAACAAAGAAAGTGAAAATCTCGGGCGAATCACTCCAACATACAATCACCAATTAAATATAAATACAACAATGTCACAATGTCTCAGAGACAAAAGACCATCACAGTCCATACAAAGAAGCAAGATAAAGCAGTAGAAACAAGGGACTAGGATACAGACCCAGTACACATCCCGGAGGAAGAAGCAGCATTGGAACTCCTTGATAAGGAATTAAAAAGAATTGTATTTAGGTACCTTCAATGGATTGAGAGATCAAGGAAAACACTGAAAAGTTAAGGAAACACAGACAAAACCCTAGAACAATTTCAGAATACAATACAAGAACAAAAAGACAAAATAAATGAAAAATTAGCAATGATACAAAATGTACAGAAAGAAATCCAGAAGATTAATATAAATTGTCAGAAATAGATAACACATTGAAAGGGCAAAGGAGTAGAATCGAGTCAATGGAAGACAGAATTAATGAGATTGAAGACAAATACCTGAATACTTCTTTGGAAAGGGATCAATCAGAAAAAAGATCAAAACAAAATGAAGAAAGCCTAAGGTTCATGTGGGATACTGTCAAAAGGAATAACCTATGTGTCATTGGAATTCCAGAATAGGAAGAGATAAATAAAATCACAGAGAAAACAGTTGAAGATTTGTTGGAAGATTTACAAAATTGCTAAGAAGTTAGCGATGTCAGGAGTCAAAGAATTAATAGAATTGAGGATAACTAGGAACTAAAAACATGGCTTAAAAAGAACATGGTGAGCTAGTAGGGTAACCCGAGAAATCCAATCCGTTGAATAGCTAGATTTCACGTTGAACTTACTTTTGTTTCTGAAAATATGAATTAGAAGACACTTTCCAGCCATTCCTTACTTTTCCAGAGACCAGTAGAAAACTCAGCAAAACAAGCTATGCAAGCATTATCTCTGGATATTCTGCCGTGCACCATGAGAGCTCTCCAGTGCTTTGCTGAGAAGCAGATCCCAGCTTAATTTTCTGAAACTGGCTTTGGATGGTTTTCTTCTTGGAGGACAGTACTATCCTGTGCATAGTTTGCACACTGCACACACCAGTCTGCCTTAGAATTGTCTGCTTATGCAACTGCTACCCACTAGACAGCCAACTTCTGGAGGAGTGATGTCTAATCTGTATTTGTATTTGTATTTGTATTATTCCCCAACAATATCATAGTACTTGGTACATGGAGTAGCTAGTACACTTAGATGGAGATAATTCAAAGTTTTCTAAAAAAATCACTATTTAGAAAGGTGTGGATAGCATGTCGGGAATCAGGAGGTATTGTGCAGCACCCAGGGCTACCAACAGTGGGGGGCCATTACCATCCCAGACCTGAAGAGGCAATTATAGAGAGGGATACAATAACCCAGAGGCACAGGGAGCTGAGTGAACAGGGCCAACTTTATTCAAAGAATGTAGCCAGCTCATGGCAACCTTCAAAGAGGGAGCTGGGGGAACAGACACTCTGATCTTATTTTCCTCTGTCCTTTGATCTCTTGCTGGTGCTCCTCAGTGAAAGAATCCAATCCTGCTGGATACCATGGGCAAGGGAGTCCTGACAATATAGTCTGCACACTTTGGTCTTGTGAAGCATGGAGATAGGTAACGGGTGGAGAGTGGACATGTAGAGGCAAAAGGGAGATCTCCAGCACAGCCCTCAATAAATAGTTGCTGAGTGAGTGATGATCATGTACAAATAGCATGCTACTTGCAGGACTGAGTCTTTTTGTTGTTGTTGTTGTTGTTATTTGCCCTCAAGTCGGCCCCGACTCATAGCGACCCCTCCTTGGGTTTCCGAGGCAGTATCACTACGGAGTAGGATTGCCCAACCTTCCTTCTGAGGAGTGGCTGGTGGGTTTCAACCGCCAGCCTTCTGGTTAGCAGTCAAGTGCCTTAGGCACTATGCTACCAGAGCTCCTACCTCCTTCTTTCCCTCCCTCCTTTTTTCTTCTTTTACTCAATCAAATGTTTATAATTCTGCTAAGTACCAGAGATATAAAGAGCAATAGAACATATTTTGACTTTTTTTTTTTTTTTAATAATTTGAGAACTTTTAACACAAGTGTAGATCTGTGTAGCCACTACTAAAATTAGGATACAGAACAGTTCTGTCTCCCAAAAAAACTTTTTGCTGTCCCTTTATAGTCACACTCTCCCCTCACCTTGCCACTGGGAACCACTAATCTGTTTTCCAACATTATCATTTTGTCTTTTCAAGAATGACACATTAATGAAACCATATAGTATTTAACCTTTTGAGACTGGCTTCTTTCAGAATAATGCTTTTGAATTTCACCCATGTTGTATATTATGCTATCTGCTTTTGATCTGTCATGTATTGGATCTTCCCTTACTCAACAACACAATGCCTGCAATCTAGAGACTAGACCTTGTACTCCCAGTTGTTGAACTCTTATTAAAAGCCTGTATTTTAGTCAGACTCCTTTGTTTTCAAGGAATAAAGACTCACTCATTCTCATTCAAGAAATGGAGAGTTTCAAGTAGACACACGCCCTGGAGAGAACAATCATGGGAGAAGGAAGGGCTGCTTATGCACAGGGAGATAGCTCAGGGTGCAGAAGAGTATGA
>NW_006921675.1:3495362-3503019 GCF_000298275.1 Orycteropus afer afer | reverse complement strand
TTGAACCACCAGCCTTCTGATTAGCAGTCAAATACCTTAAGCACTACATCAGGAACATGCAAATAAAGTGTATAGAGTTCCATAACTCTAATGTTGGGATTAGTTATTTTTGCACTCTATCAGGCTTAAAATGAGCCTTCCTAGAGGCAGAAAGGGAGATCTTACTGCCATCAAGAGAGAAGAGTTGGAGTTGGAGTGGAGCACATCCTTGGACCTGAGATCCCTGTGCTGGACCGCCGTGGCAGAGACGCCCCAGCAGAGATGCCTTGGCAGAGATGCTGCAGCAGATATGACATGGTAGAGATGCCCAGCTGAGAGACAGTGGCAGAAGCTGAGTGCCTTTGGAAGGAGGCTTGATGGTGGAATGGGGTGCACCTAGGTATGCCTATCAGTAGAACTAAAAGAGCTTTGTAACACTTGCTAGAGCAGAACAGAGGCCAGGCTAAGAGTACCGTTGACTGATAAAAGAACTAACAAATCTGTCCTGGAAGAAGTGCAGCTAGAATGCTCCTTCGAAGTGAGAATGGCTAGACTTCGTCTCACCAACTTTGGTCATGTGGTCAGAAGGGACTAGTTCCTGGAGAAGGATACCATGCTTGGTAAAGCGGAGGGTCAATGAAAAAGGGGAAGGCACTCAATGAGATGGATTGACATAGTGGCTACAATGATGGGCTCAAGCATAGCAAGGATTGTGGGTATGTGCTTGACCGAGTAGAGTTTTGTTCTGTTGTACACAGGGTCGCTATGAGTTAGAATTCACTCAACAGCATCTAACAACAATAGCAATAGTGGGCTGCTGGCTGGGAGGCTGACAATTCCAAGACCAGCAGGTAAAATGGCAAATTGTTGGCCACAGGCTGCAAAGGCTACAATCCCAAGATTGACAGGCAATACAGCAGGCTTCTTGTTCATCTCCTGAAACCAGACGATGATGAATTAGATGTAGGATCCAGATCCAGCAGAAAGTCAGAGAATGTTCCCAGGACATCCACATATATGTATATTGGAAGTAGACCACACCCCTTAGTAAACTTCCTTTCAAATGATTGGCTGCTCATAGCATATCTCACCTTGGAAGTGATTACATTACATCAGATCTCATCATGGGGGAAAGACTAGATCACAACAGCTTAAAGCACTTAGAATAATGGTCCAGCCAAGTTGACAACAACCTTAACTATCACAGCTGTGTTTTGTTATTCTGCTGCTTTAACTGAGAAATTGCAAGAGAGAGTCCCACTGAAATAGTGCCCAGATTTTCTGTTGTTTAGGACATTATCTGTGCAGTGCTTCTAATATGAAGCTCCATGTGAACCTTATTTTAGGGACTAATTTAAGGACAGATTTTATTTCCCCTGATTAGCATACTTTGTTTTTCTTCAACAACAACAACAACAAAAAAGCTGAGTAACTCACCAGGCTTCTCTGTGTGCTGATGCCCAGGAAACTCAGTTCTCAATAAACCAAAGTTCAGCTGTAGCAGCTACCCAGCCCCTTATGGACTCCCCATCTGTGTTCTTGGCCTGGTCTTGATATGTTCTTATATTCCTTGATCCTGATTTTTCAATGTACATTTCTTATCTATGAGGCACCTCATAATATTTTTTAAAATAAGGAAAGTTAAAAAAAAAAAAAAAAAAAAATGAAACCATGCCAGACAGAGCAATGAACTATAGAGTTTAGTTATTGGACTCAGTCTACCATCTTGACTGCTCCACTAAGTCTCTTCCAATTGCAAATGTACCCTAAGCTAACAATCACAGACTTTTCAAGGTGAAGAAAACCTAAGTAATCACCAAATATCATGTATTGGGCATTATACCAAGAGTTCTGTGTGCCTATGTGTTCCAAGCACTGTGCTAAATCCTTATTGCCATAATTTCATTTAATCTTTAGAGCACCATTAGGAGGTAGATGTTAGAGCAAGTTACTTAAAACTCACAAATATCAGCATCCTCATTTGGAAAAGGGAAATAACAATATCTTCCTCCTAAGGTTGTTATAGGAGCTCTGGTAGCGTAGTGCCTAAGTCATTTGACTGCTATCCAGAAGCCTGGCAGTTCAAACCCACCAGCTCCTCCTTGGAAGGAAGGTTGGGCAATCTACTTAAGTAGTGATACTGCCTTGGAAATCCAAGGAGGGGTCTCTATGAGTCGGATCTGACTCCATGGCAGTGAGGTTTTTTTTTTGGAGAGTTTTAAGGTTGTTACAGGAATTTTTGGAAGGAAGCTTGGGCAATTTACTTCCATAGTGATATTGCCTCGGAAACCCAAGGAGGGGTCACTATGAGTCGGGTTTGACTCGACGGCACATAACACCACCAACAACAACATAGGAATTCTTGAATGGTACAAGCAGTTAATGTGCCTGGCTGCTAAACAAAAGGTCAGTAGATTGAGTCTACCCAGAAGCACCTTGGAAGGAAAACTTGGTGATCTACTTCTGAAAGACCAGACATTGAAATCCCTATGGAACATGTTTCTACACTCACACCCAGGGGTCACTATGAGTCAGAACTGACTCAACAGCAACTGATTTAAGATTGTTATACAGGTTAAATGAAATGACATGTGTATGATACCTAACACAAGTGGGACATGTAGAAGGTACTAGAAAATATTAGCACCCATTACTACTTTGTCCAAATGTTCACTGCCAGTAACTCCTGTATCTCTGTTGAACTTCCCATGTATTATGCAGGATGTCAACTAATCTAAATATCTCTTTTGTGCTGTGGTTCTCTTATCTGCAGGTGCTCGACACATTTAATTGTGTAACATCCCTTGCATAGTTGCAAGCACTGAAGGATAATTCCAGGTAAATGTGCTGATAAAGATGAGATTCTACCTATGCAACTTGTAGCCTCTTATGGATCACCTTTGGATGTAGGGATTAATTAATGAAAGGTTAGCTTTGTGCAAAAATGTTGTGGGACTGACCCTGATGGACTATTTGGCTTTCTCTTGGAGAGGATGGGAGTAGGGAAGGAGTTGTCACTGAGCAGCTTTGGAGTCACAGCTGCTGACCCGAACTATAGACATCCCTGAAGGGTCTCACCAATGTTCCTCTAACAGGAACTGCTCCTCCTACTATGGGACAGTTGGGAGCCATTAGACCTTGGCTGTGCCTTTATAATCTTTATTATAATCTGTCAGGGGATCATAAGTATTTAGCCAGAGAGACTGCTCCTGAGAACAAGTGAAATAGAACAGGTCAATAACAGGTCAACTATTTTATAAAGCTGCCAGGAGCTACTTAACACAGCAACAATTGACAAGTCATCAAGGCCAGGCAGATCCGAAACTTACACTGTGTTCTGCTGCACACAGAGCTAAGTGTGGGGATCCAATCAGAGGGACAGCCTTCATCTCACTTCTACCTGCAACCCCAGAAGGAAATATTAATATTGTCATTGAAAGAACAAAATAGAATGTTTATGCAGAACTCATGAGATCACATTCCCATTTCACATCCATTTAATAAACAGTGGCTGCTAGGAACAATGTTTTCTCATTATTAATAATTTCCTGAACATTATTCCAAACAAAGCTGTCTTGAGACCAGGAAAACAAGAAGAATTAGGATGCCACATCTTGAGTTTTCACCCAAGCAATTTAGCATTACAGGTCTAAGTCAAATATCTTTACTGATGCTCATCTCAGACATTTAATGATTGAGAATCTGATAGTACAGGAAATGTCATTTTCTGGCCACTAGCCTTGTCCTAAGGAGCTCTGGTGGTGCAGTGGTTAATGTATTCAGTTGCTAACCAAAAGGTCAGCTGTTCAAACTCACTAGTTGCCCCATGGGAGAAAGATGAGGCAATCTGTTTTCATAAAGATTTATAGCTTATAAAACTGAGGCAGTTCTACTCTGTTCTCTAGGGTCACTATCAGTCAGAATCAACTTGATGACAGTGGATTTGATTTGGTCCTCAAACTTGAATTACACAGAATATTATGGGTTTTGTACCCAAGAGGATCTAGGAAAGTGTATCTTTTGGAACTCCCCTGTGGGAGGCTCCAGGCATATAGAACTCCTATCCAGTTCCAGGGGTCTCCCGTTCAGCCTAGATAAACTTGAACTAGAAGTGGGCAACCTTCTTGGGGAAAGTGGTTTTGAACAATAGACTGTAAGCCCTACTCCTTATTACCTCCCTAAACTTCCTTTTCTTGTCTTATTGGAGATGCTTTCTCTTGGGCAGCCAGCCCTAGGAAATCAGGTATAACCCTTACTACCTCAACTTTGGACCCTACTGAGAGATTCTTATTTGAAAACTTGGAACACACCTATATTATTCATCCACCTGCTGGGACATGATGGAAGAGCCAGAGATGTAGTTAATTGTAGCCTTGTCCCTCCCCATGAAATTATTGTCCAGAATCTCTGGGGCCTTCAGTACCATCTCCAACTAGACTTTCTTTATCCTTTGTTCTTCCCTTTCAGGAAACCTTATGACATGAGCTTGGTAGAACCTGCAATTCCATCCAGCATCTTGACACCTCCCCTTCCTTCAGAACTCACACTATCTGGCAGCAGCCAGAAGCCTCCCCTGGGAGGTGGCATGCTGAGCAGGTCAGGGACAGGAGGGGAGCTGAGAATACGTGTCTAGGGGGAAAGGTGCTAGAGGTGAAAGAAGAAATCAAACCAAAGCCAAAATGCATCCCAAAAAGCAATACACACATACATATGTATTTGGGAACTATAGTAAAATTCAATTATAATGTACCATGTGACTTGACAATTTAAATCTGGGTTTTAATCATTTTTGACATGACAATTAGTAAGAAAAAAATTTTCTTTTGAAGGTTGTTGTTGTTTTTAGGTGCCGGTGAGTTGGCTCCAACTCATTGCAACCCTGTGTACAACAGAAGGAAACACTGCTTGGTCCTGTGCCAGTCTCACAATCCTTGCTATACCTGAGCCCATCATTGCAGCCACTGTGTCAATCCATCTCATTGAGTGCCTTCCCTTTTTTCATTTACCCTCCACTTTATCAAGTGGATATCCTTCTCCAGAGAATAGTCCCTTCTGACAACATGACCAAAGTAGATGAGACAAGTCTGGCCATTCTCACTTCCAAGGAGCATTCTGAGTGCACTTCTTCCAGGACAGATCTGTTAGTTCTTCAGGCAGTCCATGGTACTTTCAGTATTCTTCACCAACACCACAACTCAAAAGCATCGATTTTTTTTTGGTCTTCCTTATTCTTTGTCAGACTTTCACACGCATATGAGGTGATTTAAAATACTATGGCTTGGGTTAGATGCATATTAGTCTTCAAAAAAAAATGTGCTCTTCAGCATTTTAAAGAGGCCTTTTGCAGCAGATTTGCCTAATGCAATATGTCATCTGTTTTCTTTACTACTGCTTCCATTGGTGTTGATTGTGGAATCAAGTAATATGAAATCCTTGACAACTTCAATCTTTTCTCCATTTCTTGTGATGCTGCTTATTGGTTCAATTGTGAGGATTTTAATTTTCTTTATGTTGAGGTGTAATCCATTGTGCAGACTGTATTCTTTAATCTTCATCAGTAAGTACTTCAAGTCATCTTCACTTTCAGCAAACAAAGTTGTGTTGTCTGCATATTGCAGCTTGTTAATGAGTCTTCCTGCAATCCTGATGCTGCATTCTTCTTCACATAGTCCATTTTATCAGATTATTTGCTCAGCATACAGATTGGATAAATATGGTGAAAGGATACAACCCTAATACAAACCCTTCCTGATTTTAAACCATGCATTATCCTCTTGTTCTGTTTGAATGACAGTATCCTAGTCTATGTATAGGTTCCTGATGAGCATAATCAAGTGTCACAGAATTCTCATTTTTTTCAGTGTTGTTCATAATTTGCTATGATCCACATAGCTGAATGCTTTTGCATAGTCAATAAAACACAAGTAAATATCCTTCTGTTATTCTTTGCTTTCAGCCAAGATCCATCTGACATCAGCGATGATATCCCTCGTTCCACGCCCTCTTCTAAACCCAACTTTTGAAGGTAGAGTTTTTAAAATTTTACTGTGATGATACATTCACCAATACAACTTCCACATTAACAACTCAATGACATTGATTACATTTTTCATGTTGTGCCATCACTACTGCTGTCCTTTTCCAAAATATTTTACCTATTTATGTAAATTCAATGTCCCCAAACAAAAACTCCTCATCCCTCCTCCCTACTGCCCATGGTAACCATTAATAATCTTTGATTTCTATGTATTTGCTTATTTCATGCAAGTGAGATCGTGTGTATTTGTCCTTTTGTAACTGACTTATTTCACTCAGCATAATGTTTTTAAGGTTTATCCATGTGTGGCATGCAACAGCATTTCAATTCTCTTGAACATTGAATAATAATCCATTGTTTGTTTACACCACATTGTGTTTATCCATTCATCTGTTGATAGACATTTCAGTTGTTTCCAGCTTTTGCCTATTGTCAAAATTGCTACAACGAACATTGGTGTACAGGTTCTGCTTGCATTCTTGCCTTCACTCCTGGGCATATACCTAGGACTGAGATTGCTGGCTCTCTTAGTTATCTAGTATGACTAGTGCTGCTATAACAGAAATACTACAATTTTGTGGCTTTAACAAACAGAAATTTATTGTCTCACAGTTGAGGAGGCTTAGAAATCTGAATTCAGGATGCTAGCTCTAAGGGAAGGCTTTTTTTATCTGCTCTGGGGAAGGTTCTTTTCTCTTTTCAGCTTCTATTATGTATCTTCCCCTTGTTTGTACTTTCTTAATCTGCCAATTTATATCTCAAGAGAGATTGATTTAAGGCACACCGTACACTAACACTGCCTCATTAACATAACAAAGAAAACCCATTTGTAAATAAGATTATAACTACAGATATAGACCAAACCAAACCCAGTGTCATTGAGTTGATTCCAACTCATAGAGACCCCCATTGAGTTTCTCAAGTGGTAAATATTTACGGAAGTAGTTTGCCCAGTCTTCCTTCTGTTGAGTGGCTGGTGGGTTTGAACCGCCAACCTTCTGGTTAGCAGTCAAATGCCTTAGGCACTGCACCACCAGAGCTCCTTAACTACAAGTCTAGGGGTTAAGATTTACAGCACATATTTTTTTGAGACACAATTCAGTCCATATCACTGAGTTATATGGTTGTGGTAGTTAAGGTTATGTGTCAATTTGGCTGAGCCTGGTTTTAATGGCTGTGCATCTGGATGTAGTATTCCCCATGATGAGACTGGTAATCAACTCCATGGTGGAATCTACCATGAGCAGCTGAGTAGCTGCCTTAAGGATGTAATCTGCTTCCAGTATATAAGGAGAAGTTTTGAGCAGTCTCAGGAGCTTTTGCATCCTGGAATGCTGCGTATAGACAAGTCATTGATCAGCAGCCTGGCATGTTTCTGTTGATCTTGGGACTCTTAATGGACTTCAATCAATGGCTTGCTGTGTGATTTGGTAATATTGGAACTGTGTCTTTTTACTTGTCAACCTTGGGTTTGTCAGCCTTAGCAGCCAGCAGCTGCCTGAGTGAAGAAATCCTCCAGCTTCAGGAAGTTCTAGCAAGATGGCGGACTAGGCAGAAAGACAGCACAGACCCTCTTCAACAAAGAAAAGGGAAACCAATTAACACAGACACAGAAGATAAGCCTGGACCCCTGAGCCTTGA
>NW_006921675.1:3487345-3491627 GCF_000298275.1 Orycteropus afer afer | reverse complement strand
AACATTTACCTGAGGTAGATACACTCCTTGGAGAGAACAATCATTGAGAAAGAAGGGCTGCCTATACACAGGGAGACAGCTCAGGGGGCAGGAGTCCATGGAGGGATGGACACTGGGAAGAGGTAACTATGGGGAGGAAGTGGGAGGGAAGCTATTGCATTGTGGTAAACTCTGGTCAATATCATGAGACAAAGTATATGTAAACTGCTGTATGGAAAGTGATTTTGCTCTGTAAATCTTTACCCAAATCACAATTTAAAAAAAAAGAAAAGAAAAGAAATCCTCCAGCTTCAGTGGGCCGTGAACAAAAGGCAGAGCTGAAGCCCAAGGTCGAAGGCCTTTCACTCAGCCCCTAGAGCCTGGCACTTTGAACTTGGACTTCTAACCTCCCAAACTGTAAGAGAATAAACTCCTCTCTGTTAAAGCCATTCCACTTGTGGTATTTTCTGTTGGAGCTGCACAAAATAACCAAACCAATGGTAATTCTATGTTTAACTTTTTGAGGAACCACCAAACTATTTCCACAATGACTGTACCATTTTACATTCCCACCGGCAATGAATTAGGCTTCCAGTTGCCCCTCCTTGCCAACACTTTTCCATTTTTTGATCATTGCCATTCCAATGAGAGTGAGGTGATATCTCATTGTGATTTTTTCTTTTTGAACATTTTATTGTCATTTAGGTGAACGTTTACAGAGAAAATTAATTTCCCATTCAACAATTTATACATATTTTATGACATTTATTGCAATTCCCTCAATGTAAAAGTATTCTTCTCACTTCCTCCCTAGGCTCCCCATTTCCATTCATCTATCTGACCCTTCCTGCCCTCTGAATTTTTTGGGCAAATGCTGCCCTTTAGTCTCATATGGTTGATTGTTCTGAGAGGCATGTTCCTCATGGGTGTTATTGTCCACTTTGTAGGCCTGTCTATTGTTTGGTTAAAAAATGGTTTCTGGGAGTGAGTTCATTTCTTGGCTTGAAGGATATCAAAGAGCCATAATCTTGGGAGTTCTACCAGTCTCTATCAGACCAGAAAGTCTGACCTTTTTTATGATTTTGAATTTTGTTTTACCTTTTTTTTTCACTCTGTCTGAAACTAGAAGTATGAATTCCCACTCATTGTGACTCCTAGGTCAGTAAGGAGACACCAGGCTTAGAGGTGCTGAGAAAGAACTCTTCATTGCAGGCCAGCAAGAAGGAGCTGGGAGACTATATCTCAGATCAAGCTCCCTAAAGCTGGGGATTCTCAGGCTGATATAGGACATGGAATAGGGAAGATATGATTATCTATGGGCTTTCCAGGAACTCATTAACTATGCATTAGGCTCATTAACATTGTATGTGTGGGGGTGCAGTGTCATGACCATCAAAAAGTATGTTTTTCAGGTTCTGACATATAGGTGAGGTAAGGACATGGTCCAGACCAATTGTGCAAGAGTGAACAGGAAGGGTTAGGGTGGGAGAATGCTCTGTATAACTGTTGTTGTTGTTGTTAGGTGCTGTCAAGTCAGGTCCGACTCATAGTAACCCTATGTATAACAGAATGTAACACTGACTGGTCCTGTGCCAACCTCCCAATCCTTGCAATACCTTAGACCATTGTTGCAGTCACTGTGTCCATCCATCTTATTGAGGGCCTTCCTCTTTTTCATTGACCCTCTACTTTACCAAGCATAATGTCCTTCTCCAGGGAATAGTCCCTTCTGACAACATGACCAAAGTAGGCGAGATGAAGTCTGGCCATTCTCGCTTTCACAGAGTGTTCTGGCTGGACTTCTTCCAGGAAAGATCTGTTAGTTCTCCTGGCAGTCCATGGTACTTTCAGTATTCTTCACCAACATGATAACTCAAAAGCATCAACTCTTCTTCAGTCTTCCTTACTCATTGTCCAGCTTTCACATGCATATGAGGTGATTGAAAATACCACGGCTTGGATTAGATGCACCTTGGTCTTCAAAGAGACAGTGTCTGGAAGATGAGCCCCTCAGCTTGGAAGGCACTGAAAATACGACTGGGAAAGAGCTTCCTCCTCAAAGCAGAGTGGACCTTAATGATGTGGATGGAGTAAAGCTTCCAGGACCTCCATTTACTGATGTGGCACAACTCAAAATGGCAAGAAACAGCTGCAAACATCCATTAATAATCAGAACATGGAATGTATAAAATATGAATCTAGGAAAATTGGAAGTTTTCAAAAATGAAATGGAATGCATAAAGATCAATATCCTAGGCATTAGTGAGCTAAAACAGACTGGTTTTGGCCCTTTCGAATAAGACAACCATATGATCTACTATGCCTGGAATGACAAATTGAAGAGGAATGGTGTGGCATTAATTGTCACAAAGAATGTTTCAAGATCTATCCTGAACTACAATACTGTCAGTGATAGGATAATATCCATATGCCTACATGGAAGATGAGTTAATACTATTATTCAGCTCTGGATAACTAGGAGGATATATAGCAGGAACTCGGCTGGTATTTCAGTCCTTGTGGTCAAGCTACCTGGAGCAGGGCCTTCTTACATGTCCAGGACTTTCTACAGTGATCCTAATCAGAGTGGTCAGTAGTGGTAACCAAGCACCATTTAGTTCTTCTGGTTTCAGTCTAGTGGAAGCTGTGGGTCATGTGATCCATTAATCTTTTGTACTAATTGTTTCCTTGAATCTTTGATTTTCTTCATTCTTTACTCAGGAATCGAAGAAACCCAATAGCTATATTTCACAAACTTTAAGACCCAGTTGCTACTCACAAAAGTAGAACACTGTCTTTATGGACTACGTTATGCCAATTGACCTAGATGTTCCCTGAGACTATGGTCTTAAGCCATGGAGCTCATTGACTCAGTCTCTCAAGGTGTTTGGTTATGGCTAAGAATTTTGCACCCTGTATGCTCTACTATATACCTGGATATATTTGCAGTACATACAAATATGTATATAGAAATATCCTCTGCCAAGCCTGTATATGCTCATGGGTATACTCCCATGCACTCTTCCACACCTTTTCAGCTTACACATCTATCTAATTATAAATTGTTGTTTGTTATTACTGTTATTGCACAATTGTGTATATAATAGTATTTACTGTTGTTTCCTTTTATTCTTGTGTACCTCCCAGTGTCTTCCTTTGCCTTGGTCACATTGTGCTGACTTCTCCTTTGTCGTGTATCGCCTATGTTAATACATATGTTCTATCTGGTTAGTGGTTTTCCCTTCTATCTCTCTCATCCCTGATAACCATCAATGAATGTTTCTTTCTATGCATATATCTTTTGTTTTTCTTTGACTTTTTATAATGATGGTCTTATATGATATTTGTCATTTTGTGATTGACTTATTTTACTCCGCATTATGTCCTCTAGGTTCATCCATGTTGTGAGGTGTTTCACAGATTCATTGTCATTCTTTAACATTGCATAGTATTCCACTGTGCGTATGTACCATAGTTTGTTTATCCATTCATCCATTGATGGGCACTTAGGTTGTTTCTGTCTTTTTGCTGTTGTGAATAGTGCTGTGATGAAGCTGGGTGTGCATATGTCTATTGATGTCAAAGCTCTTATTTCTCTGAGATGTATATCTAGTAGCAAGATTGCTGAATTATATGGTATCTATTTCCAAATTTTTAAGGAAATGTCATACTTTTTTTTACAGTGGTTTACCATTTAACAATCCTACCAGCAGTGTATGAGAGTTCCAAACTCCCTGACCCTTTGCTATTTTCTGTTTTTTTTTGTCATTGCTAAGAATGTGTCATCAGAATTGGAGGAAGGCTCATTAACAACCTGTGATATGCAGACAACATAACTTTGCTTGCTGAAAATTAAGATAACTTGAAGCACTTACTGATGAAGATTAGACTACAGTCTGCATAATGGATTACACATCAACATAAAGAAAACTAAAATCCTCACAACTGGACCAATAAGCAGCATCACAGGAAATGGAGAAAAGATTGAAGTTGTCAAGGATTTCATATTAAATCAGCACCAATGGAAGCAGCATTGAAGAAAACAGATGATGTATTGCACTGGGCAAATCTGCTGCAAAAGGCCTCTTTAAAGTGCTGAAGAGCAAAGATGTCTTTTTGAAGACTAAGATGGCCTAACCCAAACCATGGTATTTTTAAATTTTTTTAAATTTATTGTGATTTGGGTGAAGATTTACAGAGCAAATTCACTTTCCATACAGCAGTTCACATATGTCTCATGTCATTGACCACACTTTACCACAATGCAACAGCTCCCCTCCCACTTCCTGCCCATAGTTACCTC
>NW_006921675.1:3486556-3487245 GCF_000298275.1 Orycteropus afer afer | reverse complement strand
TACCTTCTGGGCCCACAGGAACTCCATCACAGTCTGTGTGCTCAGATGCAACCTGGGTGCCCTGCCCTGTCCTCCACCAATTTTTTTTCCCCTCTCTCTTTTTTTATTTTTATTTTTTGCTTTCTTTTTTTCTGGTGATTAGTTTGCTTGTATTTGTCTGTTTTAAAACAACTATTATTAATAATAATTTTGTCCTTTTCACTATTATTCTTAATCATCCCCTCCCAGGTCCTAGTTTTCAGCATTTTCATTTTTTCTTTTCCCTGTTCCTGGTTGAATTTTTTTTTTTTTCTTTTAAGTCCTCCCCCACTTTTTTCTAGTGGTTAACCCTGTTCCTTGTTTTCCTTTTTATATTTTTCCCATTTCTTTCCTTCATTATTCTTCTTCTCTATTTTTTTTTTTTTTTTGTCTTAATGCCCTATCCCCAGATATTGCAGGTTTTCTTGTTTTTTCTTCTTCTTTTTCCCTTTTTTTGGTTACTGTTCCTGTGTGATTACATGATGTGTTTTTGTCCCTGTGCTTTTACTTTTTTGAAGGTTATTCAATTGTAATTTGTTTCTAACTAGGTGGGAGACAACAACAGTCCCCATAAGAAACAACTACACCCACACCTCCTGTGACTTCACTTACTGAGCAACAGCCACTAGCTCCTTCTCCACCAATGGGCCAATGATAAAAAAAACACCAAG
>NW_006921675.1:3464922-3466282 GCF_000298275.1 Orycteropus afer afer | reverse complement strand
TTCCTTCCCAGGAGTGGCTGGTGGGTTTGAACCACCAGCCTTCTGGTTAGCAGTCAAGTGCCTTAGGCACTAAGCTACCAGAGCTCTGTAAAGGTCTTTTGTATTACTGTAAATTTTTTCCTAAATATTTCATCTTATGGGTGATGATTGTAAATGGTATTGTTTTGTTCATTTCCTTTCCAGAATTCTTTGTTAGTGTAAAGATATCTGACTGATTTTTGCTGTTGATCATGTACCCTACTTTGTCAAAATCTTCTGTTTGTTTCTTGTTGAGTCAATGGGATTTTCTATGTATAGGATCATATCATCTGCAAATAGTGATAGTTTTAGTTCTTCTTTGACAATTTGAATGCATTTTATTTCCCTTTCTTGCCTTATTGTTGTGGCTAGGACTTACAGTACAATATTAAATCCGAGTGGTGATAAAAGGCATCCTGTCTGGTTCCTGTTCTCAAGGGGAATGCTTTCAGTCTCTGTGTGTTGAGAAAAATGTTGACTGTTAGTTTTGTGTGTATGCCCTTAATTATGTTGAGATATTTCCCTTCTATTCCTATTTTACTGAGAGTTTTTATCAGAAATTGTTTTGGATTTTTATCAACTATCTTTTCTGTATCAATTGATATGATCATGAGGTTTCTTTGTTTTATTTACGTGGTGGATTACATTAATTGAATTTCCAAAGTGCCTAAGGCATTTAACTGCTAACCAGAGGCTGGTGGTTCAAACCCACCAGCCACTCCTGGGAAGGAAGATTGGGCAATCTACTTCCATAGTGATACTGCCTAGGAAACCCAAAGAGGGGTCGTTATGAGTCGGGTCCGACTCTATGGCAATGAGTTTTTTTTTGTTTTTTTTTTTTACTGTTGAAGCATCGTTGCAAGCAAGCCTGGAAATGAATTCACTCCAGTGGCTCAGCAAGAAATAGACAGCTTTTAAGTTGCACAGTAACACTAGAGGTATATATGTTTCTTAGAATAATCAGCCATATGAGATCAAAAGAACAGCTGTTGCCCAAGGAGAAAACTCAGAAGTCAGATAGGCATAGGAAAGAAGGACAAATGGAAACAGGAAACACAGGGAGGAGCGGAAGAGTCAAGTGGAGATTGCAGTGAAAATGTCTATGAATTGTTGAATGGAAAATGAATTTGCTCTGTAAACTTTCATTCAGATCACAATAAAAAGTTTTAAAAAAATCCCAGTTGATCATGATGTATTATTTTTTTGATATGGTGTTGCATTCTATTGGCTAAGATTTTGTTGAGACTTTTTGTATCTATATTCATGAGGAATATTGGTCTATTAATTTTCTTCTTTAGGGGTTTCTTTGCCTGGCTGTAGTATCAGGGTTATACTAGCTTCA
>NW_006921675.1:3459459-3461727 GCF_000298275.1 Orycteropus afer afer | reverse complement strand
TTCTTCTTTGCCCAGTGTTTTTTTTAAGCATGGTGTTATTCAGTTTCCATGTATTTGATTTTTCTCCCCTTCTTCTTCCTGTTACTGATTTCTAAATTTACAGCATTGTACCTGAGAAGATGCTTTGTTTTATCTTGATGTTTTTTAATTCATTGATGTTTTCTTTATGGCCTAACATATGGTATAGTCTTTAAAATGACCCATGTGCACTGGAAAAGAATGTACACTATGCTGTTTTTGGGTGGAGTGTTCTGTATATGTCTATAAAATTGAGTTGGTTGACTATGTTGTTTAGATCTTTTGTATTCTTGTTGAATTTCTAGTTTTCTGTCCTTCATTGAAAGTAATGTGTTAAAAACTCCTATTATTGTGGAGTTGTCTATTTCTTTTTTCAGTTCTGTTAAAGTTGTTTTTTTTTTATGTATTTTGTAATCTTTCATTGGGTGCATAGGTATTTATTATTACTATATCCTCTTTTCATTGAAATATAATTTATGTACAGTGAAATACACAAAACTAAAGTGACATGGGTCAATGAATTTTTTTTTTTTTTCAGTGTTCCTTCCCCTCCCCTCCTACTCCTGGTAATGAAAAAAGAAAGTTTCCTTCCATATATAAACCTTTCCTTGACTTTGTACAATAATGAACTAATAGTATATTTGTCTTTCTATGATATTTCACTGACCATAATGACCTCCAAATTAATCCATGTTATGCAGTGTTTTGTAGATTCTACATTATTCTTTAGTGTTGCATAGTATTCCATTGCATGTATGTACCATAAGTTGGTTATCTGTTCTTCTGTTGATGGGCATGTAGGTTGTTTCCATCTTTTTGCTATTGTAAATAGTGCTGTGATGAACATGGGTATGCATATATCTGTTCTTGTCCTGGCTCTCACTTCTTTAGGATATAGCATTGCTGGGTCTAATGGTATTTCTAATTCCAGCTTTTCAAAGAATCACCATACTGCTTTCCACAGTGGTTGTATCATTTTACAGTCTCACCAGCAGTGTATGAGAGTCCCAATCTCTCCACATTCTTGCCAGCATTTGTTATTTTCTGTCTTGCTGAACTTTGCTATTCGTGCTGGGGTGAGGTGGTATCTCATTGTTTTTTGATTTGCATCTCTATGATGGCTAATGATTGTGAGCATTTCCTTGTGTATTTGCTGGCTACCTGAATGTCCTCTTTGGTGAAGTGTTTATTCATGTCTTCTGCCTATTTTTTAATTGGATTGTTAATCTTTTTGTTGTTAAGGTGTTGGGGTTTTCTATAAATTTTAGAGATAAGTCCCTTGTCAGATATGTTGTTGCCGAATATTTTTCCCAATCTGTAGGTTCTCTCTGGACTCTTTTGGAGAAGTCTTTGGAAACACATAAAAATTTAATTTTTAGAAGGTCCCATTCATCTAGTTTGTCTTTAGCTATTTGTGCATTTTAGGTTATGCTTCACAGTCTATTTATGACATAAGTGAGGACCCCTAAATTTGCCCCTATTTTTTTCTTGAGAAACTGTATAGTTTTAAGTTTCACATTTAAGTCTTTGATCCACCTGGAATTAGTTTTTGTGTATGGTATGAGGTATGAATCTTGTTTCATTTTTTCTGCAAATGGATATCCAGGTTTGCCAGCATCATTTGTTAAAGAGGCCATCTCTTCCTCATTATGGTTATGTTCTCTTGTTGGATTGACCCTTAATCTATATAATGCCTGTCCTTGTCTCTTTTGCTGCTTCTTGCCATAAAGTCTATTTTATCAGAGATAAATATTGTCATTCTTCCTCTTTTTAAGTTGTCATTTATTTGATATATTTTTCCTGTTTTGATTTGTATCTTATTTTTATCTTTGTATGTAAGATATGTTTCTTATAGGCAGCATATTGGTGAGTTATATTTTCTCATCCATTCCTCCGCTCTCTGCCTCTTGACTAGTACACTTAATTCATTTTCATTAAATATAGTTATCAGTAGGCATAAATGTACTCTTGTCATGTTGTAGTGCTTTTCTTGTTTTGGAGGGTACTGATGATTTTTTTTAAGAGCTCTAGTGGCAGTGTGGTTAAAGCATTGGACTGCTAACCAAAAGTCAGAGGTTCAAACCCACCAGCTGCTCCATGAGAAAAAGATGAGGCAGTTTGATTTGGTAAAGATTTATAGCCTTGTGTACCCTATGCAGGCAGTTCTACTCTGTCCTGTAATGTTGCTATGAGTCTAAATCAACTCAATGGCTGTGGGTTTGGTTTGTTGTTTTAGGTGATTTCTTTGTT
>NW_006921675.1:3450535-3459003 GCF_000298275.1 Orycteropus afer afer | reverse complement strand
GATTTTCTTTTCATTTCCTTTATTACTATTGATTAACAAATACATTTTAATTGCATTTCAATACATATAAAATTTCACAAAACAACATTTTACATTGCATATTACTACATTAGATGCATGCTGATTTTTTTTCCCACCTATCTTAATCTATCCTAAGAAGAAGTCTTGTTGACACAATGGTTAAGCACTTGGCTGCTAACAAAAAGGCCAGTGGTTCAAACTTACCCCAACTCTGCAGGAGAAAAGACTTTATGATCTGCTCCTGTAAAGGTTATAGATTAGGAAACCCTATGAGGTAGTTCTACTCTGTCCTATAGGTTTACTATGACTCTGAATCAAGGTGATGGCACACAACAATCTATTCTACTTCATTTTATCCTACCTTATCCTACCTTATTCTACTCCATTTGAACCTTTTCTATTCTATTTCATTAAAAGAAAGGGGGAGGGGAACTGGTGACTACCCATTAAATTTTGTGATCCAGTAATAAATCATAACTGGCAATTTGAAAAATTACATTAACATTCATGGATGTATGTGTTTCTAAGTTCATAGCCTTTCAGGACTGTAGATCATCCATTTCTAGTGCAACCTGTTTATCCTTGATGATCCAGCTGGTTGATGGCAGAGCTAATGTTTTTTCCCACATTCAAATGGGGATACAAGAGGGAATGTGTGGTATGGTGCAAAGAGGCCAGGACTGGAATTTGTAGAAACAGCCTTGATATTCTGCTGAGAATCTGTGTGACTTCGAGTAAATCACTCAAACCATTTGGGCCTCAATTTCCTGTAAAATGAGCTGTTGGGAGGATCAATTAGGTGAGACTGAGGGGAGGTTTTGCAAACATGATGAAGTCTGAAAGTAAAGAATAACTATTTTTTCTGTCTCTCTGTAACAGTCTGGGATGCAATGTTGTTATATTACTTGTCAGTGGTGCTCCAACAGAGTTCCCCTGGCTTTGGAACAGGAGGGAAAAAGGCCTATTCAGTAATCAGCCTTTCTCTTGATTGTTAAGAGACTCCAAATCTCCTTACTTTACCCTCTCCTTTACTTTTCCGACGTTTTTCTAGATTTTGATTTCTCATCCTTATCTTGCTTGTTATTTCCTGTCATTTTGTAATAAAAGATTGTTGTCAAATAACTCTTGATTTTTAGGTCTTAATTATTCAAGGTCAATGTATGGTCAGAAATAAACAGACCATATGCAGATAATAAGCATATTCAAAAGTGTCTGTAGCAACCTATAGGCCAGAGTATCTCTCCGTGTGTGAAATAGGAAGGGAAAGACTAATCATCTGTAAATTCATATAGGATACTCCACTGTGTCTTAAGAGAATTGTGACATTCCACAACAGAAGCAGTAAGAAGAAGTAAGACATGTGGATCCCGTCATCAGAACCATGTTGCTCTGGGACTCCCAGATGCATGAGATTTTCTCTGGTTTGAATGTAAGCCTCTTTAGATGATCTCACACTATGAGAAGCCATCCTTTCACATGATGGCTGCAGACAGCACCTGGAGGGGAGAGTTTTGCTCAAAGGTGCCTTTGTCCAGAGGGAGGGTTCATTGGCATCAATCATCTGCCAAGTACTCAGCTTGGAATTTCAGGTTCTGCAGGCATGGGTATCTCAGGAGACCCAATGAGGAGGCATGTTATAGGCAATCCTGGTGTCTCTTCATACTTGGTTTACCCTGGCTAAATGCTACGGAAAGAGAGTTGGGCTTGATCTTATCTTGTGGCCATGATGAGGCCATTTTTCTGTTCTGAGAGAAAAGGTTTCAAGGAACAAGAGGTCACATGTCTAAGAATCTTGATATGTCTTGGAATCATAGGAAAAGTTTGGCTGGAAAACATTTAAATAAATCCATCTGCTTATCCCTCCTGTTTCATACTTGAAAGATATGAAGAGGCTAAGGCTCATTTTGTTTTTCCTTCTATCAACATAAATTCTCCTCAAATATCTGGTTCAGTTTCTTTAGTAATTTATGCATTCTCAGCTCAATGATTTTCTGCAGAACCAGCCTTTTATGAGAAACTAGAATTTTCCCGGGGAGAAAATTGCCTTCTCTGTCACTGTAGTCTATATTTAGTGCATAACCACCTGTGTGACATGACCTGAGTTTCCACATCTAAAATGAAGAAGCTGTATTTAGAGAGGACATCTTTTTGTGGTGAGTAAGAGCACAGAGTGTCTGGTCTTGAAATCACACTTTGCTACTTACGAGTGGTGTGACCTTGAGAAAATTACTTAACTCATTTGTGTTTCAGTTCATCTATAAATTGGTGATGATAATAATAGTATCTATGTCATGAAGATTATATGTGTTAACACAGTGCCCAACTATATTAGCTGCTATGAGATTTAGTGTTTTTCTTACTTAGAGGTTATGTATCCTATAACTTTAAACCTCAGTGAGAATATTATGATTATATTTTACATTGAAACAGCTATAATGATTTATAAGATTTGTCCCCATATATTATCCTCCAGCTGAGAAAATTCAAGCTGAAAAGACTTAAGGACATATTTTTTATGAGACAAAGCTGACTCTAGAGCTGAGCCTTCTGATTCACAATTTCTGGCACTATCCATCACAGATGAGGCCATTCAGCTAGGTATTGATATTCCCCTCTTACATGGTCCTCCTCTTGACACCCATCATTATATTAAAACCATGTCACCATTCTCCAAAGTACTGGATACCATCATGAACTCAAAAGCATCCTCTCTGTATTAATTGTTGTTGTTGTGTGCCATCGAGTCAGACCCGACTCACAGCGATCCCTCCTTGGGTTTCCGAGGCAGTATCACTACGGAAGTAGATTGCCCCATCTTCCTTCCGAGGAGTGGCTGGTGGGTTTGAACCCACCAGCCTTCTGGTTAGCAGTCAAGTGCCTTAGCCACTATGCTACCAGAGCTCCCTGTATTAATTAACACTATCTTAACACAATAGCAATTTATGTCTAACTGTGTAAAGTACAAATTAGTGTCCTCATTGGTGGGTGGCCTTCCATGTGACCATTCAAGGATACAGTCTTCTTCCAGTGTCTTTACCTCTTCCTGGACCTTGGATTTCTTTTGTTCCAGGTGATAGATGGATAACCATTTTGATGTGGAATGACACATATCATGTCCTTTCACATTTAGATAGGGAAACTAGTTCTGTAGTGCTACGTAGGTGCAAGGAGTGGGGGGTATGGTGTTGGGAAATGTAGTCCTTGGTTAAGGAGTCACTACCTGACAGTTGTTGTTATTAGTCCAGGAGAATATGAATTTTTGGTCATCAGCTGGTCATCTCTGCCACACTTACTCACTTGCTATGCCTTTTCTTTCCCCAAATTTTCTCTCACATTGGTGCTCTACTTGATTCGCATCTGCTTCCATTGCCATTGCTATCACCTTATGTCAGGCCCTCATTATCTCACACTAAGATATTAACATAGCATCATAAGTCATTTCCATGCTTTATTCTTTACACATTTCTGCTTCTCTCACATGCTACAGCCAGATTAATCATCCTGAACTGCTCTCTCAAAATGTCATTTTTTGTTGGCTCCTTTTAGCAACAACTCAACAAACAGCAATTGAGCTGTGGTAAGGCACAGTGCTAGACACAGAAGGGATGCATGAGTGAATAGGACATGAATGAGGCTGCTTACATCTAGTAGGGAGAACTTACAGTGAGCTATGGACCAGGACAGGGAGGAAGTGCTAAGATAGAAATAATAACAAATTATCTACTTCCGTAGTGATACTGCCTCGGCAACCCAAGGAGGGGTCGCTATGAGTCGGGTCCAACTCGATGGCACATAACAACAGCAACAACAACAATGTGTATGTTGTTGTTGTTGTTATGTGCCGTCCAGTAAGCCCCGACTCATAGCGACCCCTCCTTGGGTTTCCGAGGCAGTATCACTACGGAAGTAGGATTGCCCAACCTTCCTTCCGAGGAGTGGCTGGTGGGTTTGAACCGCCAGCCGTCTGGTTAGCAAGCAAGTGTCTTAGTCACTATGCTACCAGAGCTCCCTACAATGTGTATAGAGGAAGGAAATACTAAGTACTCAGAAAGGGAGAATTATCCTGGCTAAAAGAAAATTGAAGAACAAGACTGGAGAGGAGGTAACAAGAGTGTAAAAAAAAGAAAAAAAAGAAAAACCAAAAAACTAAATGCACGCCATGGAGTTGATTCTGACCCATATCAAACCCCAAAGAGTTTCCAAGGCTGTAAATCTTTATGGAAATAGATTGCCTCATCTCCCTCCCATGGAGCAGCTGGTGGGTTAGCAGCTAAATGTGTTACCCACTGTGCCACCAGAGCTCCTTAATAAGAGTTTATTACTTAGTATTTCAAGCTGAGTTCAAATCTTTGGGCCCAGGTGGACCTGAGGGGGGACTTGAGGGAGGTACAGTTGAAACTATTGTATAACTAGGTAATCTTTAGGGCATGGTGGAGATTTGGAAAGGTGCTGAGAGATTAGCAATAGGTAGGTGCCTGAATTTTCAAAGGAAAAAAGAAAAAAGGGAAATGGAAGAATTTATATTCTATAGTTCAGTGAGTTTGAGTCTATATTTAGGTAGAACTAGAAAAAGAACAGAGCTAGAAAAATAGCCCATAGTAAATGGGCTCACTGTGAACAACTCATTTCAGATTGGTTTTATTTTTTCTCTTTTAATAATGTCATTAGACTTAAAGATCAATGGAAGATATAAATCATTATATCTGAATTTCAGCTAGAATTTTGATCCATTTGAATGAAATTCTTATGGAGAAGTTGAAACAATCATGGATGATTTTATGGTTTTGTGGGTTTAAGTTGTTAAATGTATTAATATAAACTTGGAGGGAGGTATATAGAGGTGTTTTCTAGGAATGTGTATTGGTCTTTTTTTTTTTGAGCTAATAATTTTGGTGGTAGACTTGATGCTCAAGTTTATGGCTGATATGAAATTGAGAGTTAAGTTAATATCTTTGAGGTAGTGAATTTTTCTTAAATTTCTCTGGATAATTTTCTAAATTTAACATTGGGATGAAACAAAGACAAATGGGATATTGACCTATGTAGTAGGAAATATGAAAATTTCCTCTGTATATGTTTTATCACCTTTGGAAAAGAAAGAAGCTAAGGAATTTCAAATTATATTTTGGGTCACAAGTGATCATGCGTTAAATGTTAACTTTGTACCAGTCAGCATGACTCAGACAGAAGAATATTTTTGTTTATTATATTAAAAAAGAAAAAAAAAGATCAAATAGAAGATAGATTCTGAATCTTCTGCCTGGTTTTGGGAAGAATTAAGTTAATGAGTTATACCTTCTTGTATGCTTCCCTCAACCCTAATTTATCTCCCTACTTCTAATGTAATAGCTTTGGAAAGAAGGATCAGTCAGAAGCTGTCAGTACTCTGATGAACAGAAGTTTGGGGATTCAGCACACACATCTGAGCCCTGGGCATTAACTGGGACTGCTGTGGTTGGTAGTATGAGAAAATGCCTAAAGGCTCATATCTAGTCACATGGTACTCAGAATGAAAAACTGGGAACCTTCTATACTGAACTATTGTTTAGATGGAGTGATTAAAATCATGCCACCATAAGCCAGCTCCATCCAGAGAAGAACGTTGGACTGTGAACATCTACTCTGAGACTAGAGGTGGGGGAATATGGAGTGGGTCCATACTCCTAACAAGTGAATTTTTATTTTATTATATTTTATAAATGCCAGTGATAAAGAATGTTTAATTCAATTGAGTCATGTAATGAGCTGTCCTCTGAGTCAGCAAGAACCCATATCTAGAAATGTGAAAACAGAAGTTACATGGCCTCTGACAGTGATGTTGTAGGAGTTCCTTTGCAAGGCAGGGGGCTGAAAGGCTTTGAGGAGGAGGAGATCTTTGAACATCTTGTTGGATACCAAAAATATCCAGACTTCCAACTTGCCATTTAAAGCTGCCATTCTCTGGTTAAGAGCTTGGGCTTCAGTGTCAAAAATAACCAAGTTTTAGTACTAGCTCTGTCACTTAATCTTGAAATATTAAACAAATTAGTTCACTTTTTTGTGCCTCAGTTTCCTCATTTGGAAAATGTGAACAGAATAACAACATGTCAACTGTTGACTCCCCAGAAAACCACTAAAGCGAACTGTTGGGCAACCAATGCTAAGTTTATTAGACTTGTAATAATAAAGGAGAGCACCAACTTCACAGTCGTTACAGAGGGAGGAAGGGAGGGAAGTCAAGGGAAGTATTTACATGGTTTTAAGGCCTGAGTTACACAATTTTAAGGAGGGTGTTGCATGATGGGAGAGATTGAGATTGGGAACTTTATGGCCCTAGCTTTGGATTGATGGACACTGTGACTCAAGGGTCTTGAAATGTGTTATTTCAGTTGTTTCACAGTCTTATCTTCTAGGAGTATTTCCAGGAACAGGTAATTAAGCTATCAGTGCCTAAGACATTTGACTGCTAACCAGAAGGTTGGCAGTTCAAAGCTACCAGACACTCCTCAGAAGGAAGATTAGACACTACTTCTGTAGAGCTACCACCTCTGAAACCCAGGGAGGGGTTGCTATGAGTTGGAAGTGACTGGGCTAAAATGAGTTTTGTTGTTGTTGTTGTTTATTAGTACCTAAGGCATTTGACTGCTAGCCACAAGGTTGATGGTTCAAACCCACCAGTCACTCTGTGGAAGGACGACTGGGCAGTATCTGTAGTATCTCTACAGAGCAACCCAAGGAGGGGTTGCTATGAGTTGAATCAACTTGGCAGCAGTGAGTTTGGTTTTTTTATTTTTTTTTGGTTTAGTCAGTGTTAGCTTCTATCATCCATGCTTTTATATACCTTAAATTACTTGTGGTCAAAAGAACCTCCCACCCCTTATAGCTCAATATCTTTGTAAATATCATTCCCTCATCCTAAAATTTCCTCTGTCTGCTTATGCTGTCCTAGGCAAATCCAAACCAGATTCTAAACTACTCGATAACATCTCCTCCAGCCTCCTTCCTGACTTTTCCTATCAGGAAAAGACCTCTTAGTCTGCTGAACTACATGCCCTTATTTGGAACTCTCTTTGGACACTTTTTAGTCCTCTTTCTAGCTATGATCATTATGTGCATATAGATATTATCCCTCCTATTGTAAGATTGAGGAGCTCTGGTAGCATATAGTGCCTAAGGCACTTGACTGCTAACCAGAAGGCTGGCGGTTCAAACCCACCAGCAACTCCTCGGAAGGAAGGTTGGGCAATCTTACTTTCATAGTGATACCGCCTGGGAAACCCAAGGAGGGGTCGCTATGAGTCGGGGCCGACTCGACGGCATATAACAACAACAACAACAACATTGTAAGATTGTGTATTTTCTCCTGTATGGCTTTCTACCCACCACTAGAGTGCTTAGCTTAGAGCCTTATCCATGAGTGATTGTCTAAATGTTGTTGATTCAATAAGTATAGTCAATCATTGACCAAACATAAATTTGAAGATCTTAGACAAGAATTACAGCTTGAGGCAAAGTCTGGGTATTTTTGTATATTTTGCTTACAGTAGGTGAATCAAATACTTTGAACTATCAAAATATGATCAGGTGATTCTGGACACTTATACCCAGGTGACAATATGGCAGAGGGCATGTTGTTGTTGTCGTTGTTTGCCATCGAGTCGGACCCGACTCATAGCGACTCCTCCTTGGGTTTCTGAGGCGGTATCATTACGGAAGTAGATTGCCCAACTTCCTTCTAGGAGTGGCTGGTGGAATTGAACCACTAGGCTTCTGGTTAGCAGTCAGGTGCCTTAGGCACTATGCTACCAGAGGGCATAGGTGTAGGATGAGCAAATGGGCAGTGTAATATAATGGATAAAGCAGTGGTGAGAGAGTCCACAGAGCTAGTAGTTAAAATCAGATATTTGGGCAAAAGAGATAATTTCAAACATGAATCATTAGATATAATTCATAGCAAAAGATCTAAAAGGAAAAATCAGCTAGAAAGTACATTAAATTATCCTGTTTCCCTTAGGTCATAGCCATTGCTTATTGGGTTACCACATTTATTAGTATTCTTCTTCCTGGGAACTGACAGGTTCCACAGTATTTTTGAAATTAACTTTGGAAATAAAGACCTAATTATTTAAGTTAGAAACTGATTAAGTTAATTTAATATTTATTAACACTCTCATACATAATTTATTTAACATTTTAATGAAAAAACATGTCACATGGTTTTATAATAATAGCTACCATTTTATAAATATGGTCCTTTAATATACATTAACTCATATGATCCTCACAATAACCTAAAAGGTTAATATTTATATCCCCATGTTCCCTGGGAGAAAACTGAGGTTCAAAAGTGGGGGTTGAGGGTGGGTAAGTAACTTACCAGGGAGCTCTGGTAGCATAGTGCCTAAGGCACTTGACTGCTAACCAGGAGGCTGGCAGTTCAAACCCACCAGCCACTCCTCAGAAGGAAG
>NW_006921675.1:3442915-3449870 GCF_000298275.1 Orycteropus afer afer | reverse complement strand
TTCTGCAGAGTGGCTGGTGGTTTGAACCACTGACCTGGTTAACAGCCAAAATACCTTATCCACTATGCCACCAGGGCTTATAAAAACAAACAAACAAACAAAAACATACAACAAAGCCACTGCCCTTGAGTTGATTCTGACTCATAGAAACCCTTTAAGACAGTAGAATTGCCCCATAGGGTTCCAAGGCTGTAAATCTTTACAGAATCAGACTGCCTCATCTTTCTCCCATGGAGCAGCAGGAAGGTTAAAATCACAGACCTTTTGGTTAGCAGCTGAATGCTTTAACCACTGTGCCATCAGAGCTCCTTATATGTATATATATGTTGTGTGTGTATATATAGTAACAACTGCCATCAAGTCCGCTCTGACTCATGGGAACCCCATGTGTATCAGAGAACTGTGCTCCGTAGAGTTTTCAGTGGCTGATTTTGCAGTAAATTGCCAGGCCTTTCTTTTGAGGTGACCTTGAGCCTCAAAGATTTCAGTTAGCAACTGAGTATGTTAGTCAGAGCACACACACACACATTGTCTCATCTAAACGTAATATATATTTTAACTACGTGAAGCTGGGAAGGATCAGGGGAAATATTGCCAAAGAGGTAGTAGTATATGAATGTTATATATGTATAATCTGCTGCCTTCGAGTCAGGTCTGATTCACAGTGACCCCTCCTTGGGTTTCTGAGGTGATATCACTACAGAAGTAGATTGCCCAACCTTTCTTCCAGGAAGTGGCTGGTGGGTTTGAACCACCAGCCTTCTGGTTAGTAATCAGATGCCTTAGGCCCTATGTCACCAGAGCTCCCCATATGAATGTGTGTGTGTGTGTGTGTGTATATATATATATATATATATATATATATATATATATATATATATATGCCACCAGAGCTCCCCATGTGTACATACATATATATATATATATATATATATGTATATACATACATATGAGCTCCCCATATGCATGTATATACATATATATATGTATAAACTCAATTATAAATATAAATAAAACTATGTTTTTATCAATTTTGCCCAAAGGCACTTGGCTTATCAGTTTTACCTACTGTCCCTCTCTCTCACACACACATACATGTGCACATACACACATATGTTACAGTTGCAAGAAGTGGGTATTTATTAATAAATGGGGGGTAACAGACCGAAGAGTCAATATTATCAAAAACTGAAAGCTTATTGCTTTATTCACATATATAATCCAACAAATGCCAAGTGAGTAGAGGCTCTCAAACACTTGAATGGGCTCTGGAGTTTGTATGTGTATTTGTTTCCTTATTGGTGTTTTATAGGAGCTCTGGTAGTGTAGTGCCTAAGGCATTTGACTGCTAACCAGAACGCTGGTGGTTCAAACCCACCAGACACTCCTTGGAAAGAAGGTTGGGCAATCTAGTTCTGTAGTGACTGCCCCGGAAACCCAAGAAGGGGTCGCTATGAGTCAGATATGACTCCATGGCATTGCATTTATTGGTGTTTTATGTTTTAGTTTTCTTACTGTTCTGGTTACCCAGTGCTGCTCTGACAAGATCGTACCACAAATGGGATGGCTTTAACAAACAGGAGTTTATTCTTACAATTTGGAGGCTTTAAGTCCAAGTTCAAAGTGCCAGGTTCTAGGGGCTGGGTGAAAGCCCTTCAGTCTTGGGGTTCAGCTCTGCCTTTTACTCCTGGACCACTGAAGCTAGAGGCTTTTCTTCACTCAGACAGCTACTGGCTGCTGAGACTGACAAAACCAAGGTTGACAAGTAAAATGGCACAGTCCCGATATTACCAAACCACACGGCAGGCCATTAACTCAAGTCCACTGCAAGTCCCAAGGTTGGCAGAGCATGACAGGCTGCTGAACAAGGTCACAGCTACATGCAGGGTCCAAGCATGCCATAAGCTCAAGACCATTCCCCAAGGCTTCTGCTTATATACAGGAAGCGACCACATTCCCTAAGGCAGCTACTCAGCAGCTCACAGTAGATTCCACCATGGAATTGATTACCGGTCTCATCATGGGGAATACTAACTACATCCAGCTGCCCAGCCACTCAACCAGGCCCAGCCAAGTTGACACACAAACTGAACTACCACACCTACTAAGGTGCCAAGCATAGCCAAAATGTTCATATGCTAGTATGTATATAAGAGTGCCAAGGCTGAAAGAAACTAACACTGACTTAGCATTTAAAGTTTAAACAGGATCATGTAATTTTTTCAAATGGTTCTCCACTTTCTGGAATCAGAACATCTTTCCCCAGTCACTTGTGGCTGTCCCTTTCTCATAAATCATTGGGACTCTAACCAAATAAACATCAGTTTTGACTAATGCTTACCTTGTATTTCTGATGTTTTCTGTTTTCTTCTCTTGTCCTTTTTTTAATAGTTATGAATGAGATGCCTATTTCCAACCAAGTGCAGCTGCTAACTCCCTGGACATGTAGCTCATAGCCCTCTCTGCTTTCATGTCTTTATTAAGTCAGTTGAACCACCAAGTACATTCTTCCTAGGCAACAGGTTTGCACAATTATGTCCTCAAAGTCCAGGCTGAGTGCCCGTTGTCTGGACTATTGTAGAGTAATTCTTTTCCTTGATTCCCTGCTTTCCCTGGCTTGCGCATTTCATAGATGTTCACAACAAGGCAAGAGCTTAGAGATCACTTGGTGTTCTTTTCCATTTTATTGATTTGGAAACTGAGGTGCAGATAGGCCCAATAGTCCCCAAAGTGTGGTTTGTGACCAGCAGGTTCCCTGGGACTTTGTTAGAAATGTAAATTTTCCAATCCCACCCCAGATTCACTCCAGGGGTAGAGACCAGCAATTTGTATTTTAACAAGCCATGCAGGTGATTTTGATTCATGCTATAGTTTGAGAAGTACAGGGTTGAGTCAGTTTTCCAAGGTGATGCAGCTGACAGCAGGGCACAAACCCAGGTTTTCTGGTATCCAATTTAAGCTCTTTCTGCTCCACCACTTTGCCTCTGCCCTTCCTGAGCTTGAATTTATTGTGTTTCTTGTCGACATTCTTCTGGAATACTAGTGTTTATTCTTTCAGTTTTAATGAGGTTCAGTCTAGCTACCTATTTTTTCCTCCTCTCATCTTTCTGAGAGAATTAAGTTCAGGGGCTATTATTTAATTATATTAATTTCATGTCTGGAGATTTGAACATGTCTTCAAATTGAAGTTTTAATTTGACTACAAATCTTCCCCTTGAGCAGAAAGGTACTGTTAATTCTTCTTGTTCATAGGTTTTTCTTTGCTTTTCAAGCAAAGTTCACCAGCTGAGTGGATGCATTTTCTCTCACTTTTCTGGGTAGAAGAGAAAGGTTGATGCCCTTTTACAAGCAATTTTCTTTTTCTAGTGACAATTTTCATCCTACTCTGAGAAAACCACACATCAGGATTACCCCTTTCAACTTCTCAAAGCACCAGCCTTGATGATGCTCATTGACACCCTGTTGAAGGAATGAAGCCTCAGAACCTTCTGAAGCTCTTACTTTGCATCAGTGGCTACTAGGCAAGCCAAACGCCCTGGTCTGACCCTCTCCATTGTTCTTCAGTGTTATAGTCCCTGTGGCTGAGCCTCCAAGGGCATCCACCTTCATTTTAATCTCCCTTCTTCCTGCTGGTATTTCCTTTGGGCTCACATTTTCAATCTAGATGCCTGTTGTGGTCAAAAGTCACTGACAGAAAGTTATGTGTTGTATGGCTTTTTGCTTCTGTGAAAGAAGTTTGCACAAGACTGAAAAGCACTTTTAGCTCAACTGTCCTCCTGCTTGATGTAAAGCTTAACTGGGTCCAGGGAAACTCAGAGGGTCTTGGGAGCTGATAGTCCTCCCACCCCTCACCCCTCATCATTCTTTTCTTCCTCCCCTGGGTAGCAAGTACAATCTGGAGCTTCTCCAGGTGGTTTCATCCAGGCCACACCCCATCTAGAGAGCATCTGGGAGGTTGAGGTTCAGAGGCCCAACTTTGTGATGAAGTGTACTCCTAGAAGGCCATGTACCAGCACTCAAGCCCTTCTGAATGGGCCCAGGGGACTTGGAGTTGACCTGGCTGCCCAAGGTCCCTTTGAGTGAAACTGACCCTGGGAACTGACCAGAACCTGAGAAAGCTCAGCAGGAAAGGCGTGAGGATTTCTGGAACTTTATGCCTGGTACTTTGATCCATGACATCTGTGTGCTTGAAATTAGATTTCAATACTGAAAACAGTAAATACTATTATTTATATGGTACCTCTGGGTTTGAATATGTCTTTGCATGGTGACTTTGTTCATATAGCCTCTATGGGATCCTTCTTGATGCATAATGAATGACAAAGATAATAATAATAATGACTACTATCTGTGGAGTATAGGAGCTCTGGTAGCATAGTGCCTAAGGCACTTGGCTGCTAACCAGAAGGCTGGAGGTTCAAACCCACCAGCCATCCTCGGAAGGAAGGTTGGGCAATCCTACTTCTGTAGTGATACTGCCTTAGAAACCCAAGAAGGGGTTTCCCCGTCTGTAAAGTAGACATAATAATGACATAAAACCTCAGTTTCCCCTTCTGTAAAGTGGACATAATAATGATATCTACTTCATGAGATTGATCTAAAGATGGAAGAATTAATATACAGTAAGCACCTAAAACAGTACCTGGCATAAAATAATCACCATATGCATGTTGACTGTTAAGAAAATACTGTTGTAGTTGTTGTTGTTGTTATAGGCTGGGGAGAAACAAACAAACAAACAATAAACACTATTTCACATTATTTGCCAAATGAGCTAATCCTTTAGAGTAGCTTTCCTAAATGTCTAATACTCATTTTCTGGCTCTTTCCAGGACTTGGTAATAAAGCAATCCAGTGCTTAGTGAGAAAGTCCAGGAGGGGATATGTAATTTTTACTAAGAACAAATAAACCATTTATCACTCCTCCCTCCCCCTGTACTGTCTCCCACCCCTTTCAGATTGCTCTCTGGGCACCCTGCACCTTTGTAACTCATGTGGCTGCAAATCACACAGCAGCCAGTGCTGAATCCTATTTGCAATACAAAGAGACTGCCAGGAAGGAACAGGCTTAATTAGTAAGAGATGTTCAAGGTAAAGCCTTTGCAAAAGAGCTAACTGTGCTGCGTTAAAGGAAGAAATATGATGAAAGCCTCCATTATCTGGGCCAGGATGATGCTTATATTTCCTGAGCCTTTGCCTTCCATATCACATCTGCTTAGATGTCCCAGCTCCAATTTCAGGGGAGTTCAAAGCTGAGATTTCTGACTAGGGCACCACAGAGTTTATCCCATCAGATCTCTAATCACCCTGACCAATTAACAGACTAATTTGGAGATATGAAGGTGAAGGACACAGGGCCCATCACCCAGAAGTATATGTGAGAAACTAACATGTAAATAGTCAATTACAAATACAATGAGATTATCTTGTAAGTAAGTGTAAACTGGAGAAAAAGCACTATATGGATATTGGGGGAAAAAACATTAACTGAGAAATGAATTTGGATGGTGAGATGGGAAGAGCTAAACAGCTGGAACTTGGACAGGTTATCAAGTAAAAGGGAAGGAGAGTATGAGCAAAAGAATCCAAAGTCTCAATTCTAATGCTGATGTTGTCAATTTTTGTGATATTGGAAAAGTCTACAGCTCTGGGCTGTAGGTTTGCATTAAGTCACTTTAAGCAAGAAAGTGACATGATAAGACTTATACTGAAAGAAAGATTATTCTGGGTACTAAATGGATTGGAAAGACAGAAGACTAGGTAAACCAATTAGGAGACTATTTCGGGAAAGAGGCGATGGCAGTTTAGGCTATGGTATTGGCCATAGCAGTGGAGAGATGTGGGAGATAGGAGATGTGAGAGCTAGTTAGGGGATGAAGTGTATTGGTCTGAGTGATCATTGGATGAGAAATGGAAAGAGTGAATTGCAACTCCCAGGTTCTGGCTGGGGAAATCAGGGGCATGCATTACCGTTCCCTGAACTAAGAAACCCAGGAAGATGGTTAGGTTTGTTGAGGGAAAAATATGATTTTACTTCTGAACATTTCAATTGGGACATCCAAGGGAGAAATGTTCAGAAGGCAGTTGGATGAAAGGTCATAGAGCTTAGAAAAGAAATCAAGGCTATAGGCAGGGATGTGGAAACAATCAATATCTTTATGGGAGCTCTGGTGGCATAGTGCCTAAGGTATTTGACTGCTAATCAGAAGATTGGCAGTTTATACCCACCAGCCACTCCTTGGAAGGGAGATTGGGCAATCTACTTCGGTAGAGATACCACCTCAGAAACCCAAGAAGGGGTCATTATGAGTCGAATTGACTCGATGGCAGTGTTTTCTTTTTTTTTTTTAATGGGAGTGTGGAGGTCACCAGGAAGAGTGGAGAGTGGAGAAGAGGGCCTAGGGCAGAACTCACAGGGACACCAACTGGGAGGATATGATATTAAGTCTGGGCTTCAGCTCTGCCAGTGTGGACAGTGTGACCTCTTGTGATTCAATTTCTACCTTTGGAAATAGGTCTTATCTTATTGAAGTGGTGATGCTCTGTGAATTGATACAAGTGTTTAATTTAGATTTAGACACTTGAAAATAGTGTGCTTTCACATTTATGAGGAATTTGTGCATGTTTAGAGATTAAAGTATTTTCTCATTAGTGGTTAGTCTGCTGACATCTACATTTTACAGAGTGGGTCATAGGTTTCAAAAGATTTTAAATGTTCTACTTTGTGTTTCTCTGGGATTCGTCTGACAAGCTAGGAATGGGATGCCAAGATTTTGGTTTTTACACTTAGTGTAATTCCAAATTAATTATTTAGAGGTCAAGACTTGTTGCATGCATTTTTTTACATTCTTTTCTGGGCTTTAATTCTCAATTTACCTCCTGGTTCAATCAGCTAATGCTCTCATTTTCACTAATAAACTTTTTCAAAGTTTTTATATAAAGACTTATATAATAA
>NW_006921675.1:3437006-3442394 GCF_000298275.1 Orycteropus afer afer | reverse complement strand
TACATTGGTAGCCAGGCACCATGTAGTTCATAGTTATATAGGTTGCAGATCATATGGTATACCAGTCACTAGGACTAATTCTTTCCATGAACCTTTGGTTTTCTTCATTATTCTTTGCTCTGGATAAGGAGAGACCCATCATTGCATCTAGATGGCTGCTTGCAAACTTTTAAGATCCCAGTCACTACTTGCCAAAGTAGGAGGTAGGAAAATGTTTTGTTTAGTATGTTATGCCAATTGAGCTTGAAGTCCTCTGTAACTATGGTTCCAAGCCCACAGGTTCAACTACTTGGTCCCTCTGGGCAGCCAAACACAGGAAATCTTGCCTTTCAATGGAGTTCCTTTCTGACAACTCCACTGTAGGTCAGTTCTCACTTAAGTCAAATACTTTTTTTTTTTTTTTCAATTTTCATTATTATTGCCTTTTATTATCAGTGTCTGTATAAGTCCAATCTTTATTTTTCCTTTGGGGGTTACATTGTATGTAGTACATATTACTAATGATAAGATGTACAAAAACAAAACAAAAGAAACAAAAAAAGGAGCTCTGGTGGGATAGTGCCTAAGGCATCTGATTGCTAACCAGAAGGCTGGTGGCTCAAACCCACTAGCCATTCCTCAGAAGGAAGATTGGGCAATCTACTTCTGCAGTGATACTGCTTCGGAAACCTGAGGAGGTATTGCTGTGAGTCGAATCGACTTGGTGGCAGTGAGTTGTTTTTTTTTTTAATAACTTCAATATGTTGTAAGTAGGGGACCACCTGTACGAGCAGTGTCGTCCACAGTGGACAGGTTTCAGCAGACCTTCCAGATTAAGACAGAAGAAACAAGTGGTGATATAGTTCCAAAAATTAGCTAAAGTCTATGGATCTCAAAGAAGCTCTGGTGGCATAATGCCTAAGGCATTTGACTGCTAACCAGGAGGCTGGTGCTTCAAACCCACCAGCCACTCCTTGGAAGGTTCAAACCCACCAGCCACTCCTTGGAAGGAAGGTTGGACAATCTACTTCCATAGTGATACCGCCTTGGAAATCCAAGGAGGGGTAGCTATGAGTTGGGACCAACTAGACGGCACATAACAACAACAACATGGATCACAAAGAATACTGTCCAATATAGTGCTGGAAGATAAGCCACCTAGGTTTAAAGGCACTACACAATGGCTGCATCAATGAACTCAAACAAGTCAATAATCATGAAGATGACACAGGATCAGACAACATTTTGTTATGTTGTGCATAGCATCACCATGAGTTGGAGCTGAGTCATTGATAATTAACAACAATATTATTACAATTAGATATATGTCTGTGTGTATACTTATGCACACATATATATACATATGAGTGGCTGAATTACAATGCCAATTGAATTGCCAGCCCAGAATGGTGTCTAAAGTTAAAGTGAGGGCATTGATTGTGAAAAAAATGGGATCCTCAATCCTGGCATGAGGACATATGGGCAGACAGTCAGGAAGATGAGGATATAGAGCCTGTAAATTCTGTTGAATCCCTCCTGCCAATAACACCATCCCTCATACCTGAAGGGATTACAATAAAACCATTATCCCTTCTACCTCTATTTGATGGGATTATCCCAAGTGTTCCTGCTAGGTCATTGCCTGAGGTAGATACCATGGAAGACATTGCTGAATGTTCTCAGGAACTTCCCCAACCACCCATTGTTGCTGCTAGACCTATAACTAAACGTAAGTCCAAGTGGGCCCCAAAAGGTGAAATACAAAGTGTGGTTGTGGAAGTAGTACGCTACATTCCCAAACCCAAACCAAACCAAACACTGCTGTCAAGTCAGCTCCCACTCATAGTGATCCCTCCTTGGGTTTCCAAGGTAGTATCACTGTGGAAGTAGATTGTGCAACCTTCCTTCCAAGGAGTGGCTGGTGGATTTGAACCACCAGTTCTCTGGTTAGCAGTCAAATGCCTTAAGCACTACATCACCAGAGCTCCCACACCTGAAAAGACCTACTTGATTTTGCTAACATGTACAGGCAGAAACAGGAGAATATGTGTGGGAATGGCTATTGAGGGTGTGGGTTAATGGTGCAAGGAATGTAACATTGGATTAGTCTGAGTTCATTGATTTAGGCCCAGTTAGTATGGATTCTTCATTCATTCCAGTTTCAGCTGGAGAGGTTAGGAAAGGATCTAATTGTTTACTTGGTTCGCTTCCTGAAACAAGGATATGCAGTGGCCTACCTTAAGTGAAGTTGAAGTACCAGACCTACCTTGGTATAATGTAGAAGAAGGTATCCAGAAGCTTAGGGAAATTGACATGTTAGAACGGATTTATTAGATCAGACTCAAAGCATCACTGTGGCCCACCAGTCAGAGTGGGGGCATATGAAGGCCAGGTTGTTAATGGAGTCTTAGCTCAGGTACATCTCACAGTGGGTCCAATGGGTCCCTGAACCCACCTTGCAGTGATTTTTCCCAGCTCCAGAATGCATAATTGGAATAGATATTATTCTATAATAAATAGACTCAGCAATTGGCAGGATTACCACATTGGGTCCCTGACATATGGAGTAAGGGCTATTATGGTAGGAAAAGCCAAGTGGACACCATTAGAACTGCCTCTACATAGAAAAATAGTAAATCAAAAGCAATACCATACCCCTAGAAGGATTGCAGAGATTACTGCCATCGTCAAGGACTTAAAGAATACAAGGGGGGTGATTCCCACCACATCCCCATTTAACTCGCCTATTTGGTCTATGTAAAAAACAAATGGACCTTGAAGAATGACAGTGGATTATCATAAGCTTGATCAGGTGATGACTCCAATTGCAGCTGCTGTTCCTGATGCTGTTTCATTGCTTGAGCAAATTAGTACATCTCCTGGTACTTATTGTTAGGTGCTGTCAGGTCATCTCTGACTCATAGCAACCCTATATACAACAGAATGAAACACTGCCTAGTCTTGTGCCAGCCCCATGATCCTTGCTATACCTGAGCCATTGTTGTAGCCACTGTGTCAATCTATCTTGTTGAGGGTACTTGGTATGCAACTATTGATCTGGTCAATGCCTTTTTCTCAATACCAATTTCAAAGGATCATCAGAAGTAGTTTGTCTTCAGCTGGCAAGGCCAACAATATACTTTCATAGCACTTCCTCAGGAGTATATCAACTCCTTAGCATTATGTCATAATTTAGTCCATAGGGATCTTGATCACCTTTGCCTTTTACAAGACAGCACATTGGTCCATTATATTCATGACACATTATGGTGATTGGACCTAGTAAGGAAGAAGTATCGATGACTCTAGACTTATTGTTGAGACACCTGTGTGCTCATTCACTCACGCACTCACTGCCTTCGAGTTGGATCCCCCTCATAGAGACTCCTCCTTGGGTTTCTGAGGTGCTATCACTACAGAAGTAGATTGCCCAATCTTCCTTCTGAGGAGTGGCTGGTGGGTTTGAGCCACCAGCCTTCTGGTTAGCAGTCAAATGCCTTAGGCACTATGCCACCAGAGCTCCCACCTGTGTACTAGAGGGTGGGAAAGTAACCCAATAAAAATTCAGGCACCTTCCACCTCAGTGAAATTTCTAAGGGCCCAGTTATGTGGGGCATGTCAAGAAATTCCTACTAAAGTGAAGAATAAGTTATTACATTAGGCTTTCCCCATAACTAAAAAGGAGGCACAACATCTGATGGGCCTCTTTGGATTTTGAAGGCAACATCATTTGGGTGTGTTGCTTTGGCCTATTTATCAAGTGACTTGAAAAGCTGCTAGTTTTGAGTGGGACCCAGAACAACAGAAGTCTCTGTAACAGGTTCAGGCTGTTGTACAAGCTGCTGTGCCATATGGTCTGGCTGATCCAATGGTGCTTGAAGTGTCTGTGGCAGATGGAGATGCTGTTTGGAGTCTTTGGCAGGCCCCTATTGCTGCAATGTAGACCCTTAGGATTTTGGAGCAAAGCCCTGCCATCCTCTGCAGATAACTATTCTCCTTTTGAGAAACAGCTTTTGGCTTGTCACTGGGTTTTAGTAGGGATTAAACACCTGACAGTGGGCCACCAAGTCACCATGAGTCCTGAGCTGCCCATCATGAACTGGGTATTACTGGACCAACAGAGTCATAAAGTTGAACATGCACAGCAGCACTCCATCATTAAGTGGAAGTGGTATACAAGAGATCAGGCTTAAGCAGGACCTGAAGGGACAAGTAAGTTGCATGAGGAAGTGGCCAAAATGCCTATGGTTTCCCCTCCAGTCACATTACCTTCGCTCTCCCAGTCTGCACCTATGGCCTCATGGGGAGTTCCCTATGATCTGTTGACTGAGGAAGAGAAAACTTATGCCTGGTTTACAGATGGTTCTGTGTGATACACAGGCATCACTTGAAAGTGGACAGCAGTGGCACTGCAGCCCCTTTCTGGGACTTCCCTGAAGGACTATAGTGAAGAGAAATCCTCCCAATGGGCAGAACTTCAAACCATGCATCTGGCTGTTCACTTTGCATGGAACAAGAAATGGCCAGATGTATGATTGTATATGGATTCATGGGCTGTGGCCAATGGCTTGGCTGGATAGTCTGGAACTTGGAAGGAGTATGATTGGAAAATTGGTGACAAGGATGTATGGGGAAGAGGTTTGTGGATAGATCTCTCTGAATGGACCAAAGGAGTAAAGATATTTATGTCTCATGTAAATGCCCACCAAAAGGTGACCTCGGCAGAAGAAGATTTTTAACAATTAAGTGGATAGGATGACATGTTCTGTGGAAATCAGTCATCCTTTTTCCCCAGCTATGCCTATGATTGCCCAATGGGCTCATGAACAAAATGGCCATAGTGGCAGGGATGGAGGTTATGCATAGGCTCAGCAACATGGACTACCGCTTACCAAGGCTGATTTGGCCACCACCACTGCTGAGTGCCCAATCTGCCAGCAGCAGAGACCAACACTGAGTCCGTGATATGGAACCATTTGGGGTGATCAACCAGCAACATGGTGGCAAGTTGATTACATTGGACCACTTCCATCATGGAAAGAACAGCATTTTGTTTTTACTGGGATAGATACTTATTCTGGATATGGATTCTCCTTCCCTGCATGCAATGCTTTCTTCAAAACTACCATCTGTGGACTTACAGAATGCATTATCCACTCCCACAGTATCCCACACAAAATTGCTCCAGATCAAGGGACTCACTTCACAGCAAATGAAGTATGGCAATGGGCCTATGCTCATGGAATTCGCTGGTCTTATGACATTCCCCACCATCCTGAAGCAGCTGGCTTGATAGAACAATGCAATGGCCTACTAAAAACACAATTATGGCACCAGCTAGGTGGCAATACCTTGAAGGGTTGGGGCAATGTTCTCCAGGAGGCTGTATACGCTCTAAACCAGCATTCA
>NW_006921675.1:3435194-3436765 GCF_000298275.1 Orycteropus afer afer | reverse complement strand
GTAGCTGCTTTAGGGATGTGGACTGCTTCCCATATATAAGAAGCAGCTTTGGGAATAGTCTCTAGCTTATGGCATTCTTGAACCTTGCATGTAGCCAAGTCATTGTTCAGCAGCCTGCTGATCTTGGGATTTTCAGTGGACTTGAATCAATGGCCTGCCATGTTGTTTGGTAACACTGGGACTGTGCCATTTTATATGTTGACCTTGGGCTTGTTAGCCTCAGAAGCCAATAGCTGCCTGAGTGAAGAGATGCCTCTAGCTTCAGTGGGCCTGGAGCAAGAGGCAGAGCTGAAGCCCAAGGTTGAAGGGTTTTCACACAGCACCTAGAGCCTGGCACTTGGAACTCAGACTTCTAGCTTCCAAAAATTGTAAGAATAAACTCTTGTTTGTTAAAGCCATCCCATTTGTGGTATTTTCCTGTTAGAGTGGCACTAGGTAACCAACCCAGTGCTGTTTCTCCAATAGCCAGAATTCATGGGCCCAGGAACCAAGGGGTGGAAATGATAGTGGTACCACTCACTATTACCCCTAGTGACCCACAAAAAAAATTTTGCTTCCTGTCCCTGCTACCCCATGCTCTGCAGGTCTGGAGATCTTAGTCCAAGAGGGAGGAACACTCCTTCTTTGAATTGGAAGTTGAGAATGCCACCTGGCCATTTTGGACTCCTCATGCCTCTGAATCAACAGACAAAGAAGGACGTTACTGTACTGTCTGGTGTGATAGATCCTGATTACCAAGGGGAAATTGGATTGATATTACATAATGGAGGTAAAGAAGAGTATGTCTAGAATACAGGAGATTCTTTAGGATGTCTCTTAGTACTACCATGCCCTGTGAGTAAAGTCAACAGAAAACTACAGCAACCCAATTCTGATATGACTATTAATGGCTCAGACCTTTCAGGAATGTAGGTTTGAGTCACCTCACCAGAAAAAGAACCACAACCAGCTGAGGTGCTTGCTAAGGACAAGGGAAATATGGAATAGGCAGTGGCTGAAGGTAGTTCTGAATATCAGCTATGACCACATGACCAGTTGTGGAAATGAGAACTGTGATTGTTATATCTCATCATTTTATGTGTGCATCAAATATTTTTGTTTCCTTCTTTTATGAACTATGAAATGTAAATAGGGTTAATGCATTTCAGTTGTACGCATGTTAGTGTATCATGTTAGGTGCAAATATGACTTTATAATTGTCCTTAGAGATTATATGTGGTTAAGGAGATGTGTACAACTGCCATGTTGACAAGGGGTGGACTGTGATATTTGGGGTTGTGTGTCAGCTTGGCTGGACCACGATTCTGAGTGATTTAAGCAGTTGTGAGGTGGTTATTCCCATGATGAGATTGGATGTGTATGCTTTGAGCAGCCAATCCATTGAAAAGGAGTTTCCCTAGGGGTGTGGCCTGCTTCCAACACATATAAGGACATCCTGGGGAAAATAGAGAATCTTCTGTTGCTTAGGTTACCTTGTTGTTGTTGTTGTTGTTATGTGCCGTCGAGTCGGCCCGACTCATAGCGACCCCTCCTTGGGTTTCCGAGGCAGTATCACTACGGAAGTAGGATTG
>NW_006921675.1:3423046-3435094 GCF_000298275.1 Orycteropus afer afer | reverse complement strand
ATTGCCCAATCTTCCTTCCGAGGAGTGGCTGGTGGGTTTGAACTGCCAGCCTTCTGGTTAGCAGTCAAGTGCTTTAGCCACTATGCTACCAGAGCTCCTAGGTTACCTAGTGCTGCTCTAACGGAAAATATACCACAAATGGAATGGCTTTAACAAACAAGAGTTTATTCTTAAAATTTAGAGGCTTTAAGTCCAAGTTCAAAACTCTAGGGGCTGGGTGAAAGCCCCTCAACCTTGGGCTTCAGCTCTGCCTCCTGTTCCCAGCTCACCGAAACTGGAGGCTTTTCTTTACTCAGCTGCTGGCTGCTGAGGCTGACAAGCCCAAGGTTGACAACTAATAAGGCCCAGTCCCTGATATTACCAAACCACATGGCAGGCCATTAATTCAAGTCCATTAAAAGTCCCAAGATTGGAAGAGCATAGCAGGCTGCTGAACAACGACTCAGCTATATGCAAGGTTCAAGCGTGCCATAAGCTAGAGACCATTCCCGAAGCTGCTGCTTATATATGTGGAGACCGCATCCCTAAAGCAGCTACTCAGCTGCTTGTGGTAGATCCCACCAGGGAGTTGATTGCCAGTCTCCTCACGGGGAATAACTACCACCAGCTGCCCAGCCACTCAACCAGGCCCAGCCAAGCTGACACACAAACTACCACATCTGTGGATCTGGATCCTGTTGTGCTGTCTACATCTGTCTGTGACCAAACAACTCACCATTCTGCCTGGTGATCTTGGTTTCACCATCTGGTGGAATCAACAGCCAGTATACTGCCTGCCAAACTTGAGATCATCAGCCTCTGAAGCTGCATGAGTCAGGAAAAGCCTCCAGTTTGATGTCTGATCCAGGAACTTGGGACTTGCCCCAGTCTGTAACTGTGTTAGCCATTTTCCTAAGATAATTTCTCTCTATATATAAGCTTTACTGGTTTTGCTTCTCTAGAGAATCCAGCCTAACACAACAGGTAATCCCTGACTTTTTATGTATTTGAGTTACAGGAGCAGCACTTACAACCATCCATTTTTGTTTTAGTGTTTGTATATATTATTGTTGGTAATATATGTACTATATATAGTGTTGCAGTACGTAATTTGCTGGTGTTATCATTCTCATATTAACCCTGAAAGACCATTAAAGATAAGATTTATAAAAATACTGATTATAAAAGACAATAATAATGAAAACTAAAAGTAAAAAAATGAGGTGCCAATGGACTAATGGATTATGTGAGCCCTAGCCTTCATTACCTTGAGACCAGAAGAACTAGATAGTGCTTGGCTACTCCTGCCATCTACTCTGAAAGGGATTACAATAAGAAGTCCTGTTTAAAGTGGGAGAAAAATGTGGAACAAAACTCAAAATCATAAAATAATAATAATAATAGTAATAACAGACCAGGCTTTCTGGTGTGATAGAGACCAGTGGAACCCATGAGACTATGTCTTTTCAAGCCTGGAACTGAATTTACCTCTGTGGCTCAACTTTCAGCCAGACAATAGACAGGCCTGTAAGGTGAATAATAACACCAGGATGGTACTCAGTCCTAAGAACAATCAATATATGAGATCAAAAGGCCAACATTTGCCCAGAGATAATGCTCAGAATGCAGAAAGGAATAGGAAAGAAGGACAAATGAAAGAAGGGAGGAAGTGGGAAGAGTATTGTTACATTGTAAGGATTGTAATCAATGTCATGAAACAAAATGTGTATGAATTGTTGAATGGAAAACCAATTTGTTCTGTAAACTTTCACCGAAATAAAAAATTTCACTTTGATGCATGGTTAATAATATTTGAGGAACACTAGGTTACAGAATAAGATTATTAAGGCCAAAATTATATGTATGATCAATTCCTTTGTGGATCTGTCACTGGCTATTTCAAGACTGTAGACTTGTTCCCTTAGTCTTAATTGGCCTCATTTCATGCAATTGTTAGTTTTGGAATTGACTGTCAGCCCCAAACCCCTCTTCTATGTAGATTTCTCCTTTCTACACCCTCATTATTTTGTACCTTGTGGTTGACTTTTGACACAGATAATTTGGCCTGATCAGCAATTTATTGGTTTCATCTTATAGGATACAGATGGCTAGTCATCTTTTATTAAAGTAGCACACAGCAGACACCTAATTAATGATGATGATAGTAATAACATAGTGGAGTTGAACAAGACACCTGTTAGGAATGTATCCTGTAGGAGCTGCTGCCTTCCTTTGTCTGGTCAATGTATTTGTACTAGTACTTGAAAGATGATTGCATGTGTCTCAGAGATGCACATCCAAGTAAGCCAGCAGACCCAATGGGCTAATATTGGTGGGGTAGCTAGAAATTCATGATTCACGAGAAGGCAGAGGATGAGAGATTTGGAAGCAATGGAACTTAAGAAATAATGGCTATTGTTTTTTTACTTGTTAGTTGCTCTGGTAGCATAGTGCCTAACTGCTAACCAGAAGGCTGGCGGTTCAAACCCACCAGCCACTCCTTGGAAGGAAGGTTGGGCAATCTACTTCCGCAGTGATACTGCCTCGGAAACCCAAGGAGGGGTCACTATGAGTCGGAGCCGACTCGACGGCAAATAACAACAACAACAACAGTTGCTACCGAGTCATTTCTGATGGCTACTTTATGAATGTTATTGTTATGCGCCATCGAGTTGGTTCTGACTCATAGCAGCCTTTTGTACAACAGAAAAAAACATTGAATGGTCCTGTACCATCCTCAAATTCGTTTCTACGTTTGAGCTCATTGTTGCAGCTACTTGTCAATTCCTCTACTGAGGGTCTTCAGCACGATGTTCTTCTCTAGGGGCTGGTCCCTCCTGATAGCATGACCTTATGCATAGCAGAACTAAACATTACCTGGTCCTATGCCATCTTCCCATCTTAATAATAGTCCATCATTGAGTCGATTGTTAATGTCAATCTGTCTCATTGAAGGTCACCCTTATTATCATTGATCCTCTACTTTCCAGTTTATAGGTCATTTGATCAAAACAACTCCCTCCCTGACCCAGAAAGTAATATTGTTTTCATTTTACAGATGAAAAGACAGAATCCCAGAGAGGTTAAGTAACTGACAAAGATCACATACTTAGTAAGGAGCAGAGCTGGGATTAAAACACAGGCCTGAGTGACTAAAACCTGTTCTGTGAGCCATATAATCCCAACCCTGCAAGATAGCAAATTCTGAGGTTCCACTTGTTCACATAGTCAGGAAGCCTTGGAGAGAGACTTGTAGGCCTGTCTCCCAATTTGGAATCAGAAATATTAGAAAATGGTGCTGTGTTCGACCTCATGTGACCGCTGGGGAGGTAAAGGTCGGCTTTGACCTCATAGGACTTGCTAGGAGAAGCACAGAGCTTTCAGTAACAGCAGCTGTTCAGGGTGGAGCAGCAGCCTAGACACTCCTCTGCTATCTTCTTGCAGAATGGTCTTTTTTCCTCAGAAAGGCTGTATTTGAATTATTGAAGTTATAGCATCTGGTATTTTGTGTGCATTTCTTCCTGAAATTAAAAAAAAAAAAAAAAGTTATTATTCTACTCTCTACAGGAAAATCTGTCTCTCTCTGTATCCCCTCTCTCCCCTTTTGAAAATCTTTGAAAGCATTTCTTTGGCACATTCTCTTTTCATAATGTGTCCACCTTGATGGAATTCAGATTTCGAAAGTGGCTGCTCTGATTCCAGCAGGATTGTGAGGATTTTTAATTTGTCAGCTAGTCCCTTTAAGCAATGGACTAACCTTTTAATAATTAAAGGAAAACCCCCAAAGCTACAAACAACCTACCCTCCTTCCCTTTCTTTTTTCACACTGGTTCCAGCATTTTTGGTTAGCACTACTGCTGGGTAAATTAGAAAACAAAATCTCTGTGGGTGACCAGGCAAAACTTATTAATCATATAGCCCTAGCAGACGACATAGCCCTAATACAAATATTTGTGCTTCTGTCACTGGCACTCTTGTCTGATCACTGCCAAATAGTGACAGATTTTAAAGACAATCACATTAAGTATTAATCAAGCTTGAAATATGCAGCCACGCAGCAGCATACTAACGAGAGGCATTTCCTGCCTACTTTGTGCACTGACACCCTTATGACTGTGTACTATTGAAACTGCTCTTTTTCCTTCATAAAACATCATTTTATGCATTCTACCCATCTAAAATGCCATTGGCTGGCTGTGTCAGTGACACAGTTCCAACTAGATGATACAGTAGGGCCCAGGGCTCCCTGACTGTGCCCACTGGCCTTCACTTAGTTTTTCTTTTGCTGCACCCAACCTGGGGTGTGAAAAAACATTAGATGTTCAGTTTGGGAATTATTGAGAACTCCTGGCTGGTCCATGGAGGACTTGGCATGGCGTCAGGGGTGCTCAGGCCAGGCCTGGAAAGAGAGGGAAAATTGCTGTAGGAGAAAGACAGGAACAATGGTGGGAACAGGTGGGTGGCCATATCTGCCTGGCTTAAGTTGGAGAATCAGGAGATGAAATTTGCCAAGTCAGATGGGGTTGGCAAAGACAAGAAATCAAGAAAGAAGTACACACTGTTCAATGAGAACGTCTATTTGCCTGTGAAGTCTTCTCAAAGACAGATAGTAAGCAGAATGGCAAGAATTACCAGTTTATACCCTTTGGGAAATCAATTCCATAGAATTGTTGCTGTGGTTGTTAATTGCTGTGGAGTTGATTCCAACTCATAGAGACCTCATGTGTGCAGGGTGGAACTTCTCCATAGGGTTTGCGAGGCTGTGATCTTTTGGAAGCAGAGTGCCAATCCTGTCATCTGAGGAGCATCTGGGTGGGTTTGAACTGCCAACCTTTTGGCTAGTAATTGAGCACATAATAATTTGTGCCACCAAATGACTGTACTATTAAGAAGGGAACAAAGTTGGGATTTGAGACTACTCAGGTGGGCAGTCCCAGGATGATGGGCTCAGCAGTGTTCTGGAAGATGCAGAGAGGAGGGATCAAAACTCCATGAGTGGCTCAGTCCTTCCTTACATCAGAGAGACCCAAGAGATATCAGAGCTATTCAGGGTTCCTAGGTATGAACATTAAAGAGAGAATAGACAGAGTTACCAAACAGAGAACTGGCAGCTCATTCAGGGCCTCTTGTGGGATAGTGTTTTAGAAGGGCTTGCCTAGCTAGGGGTCAGTGTTTTAGCTTTGTGGTTTCAGAAACATGAGTTTGTCTGTTTATTTTGAGATGTTCAGGCTCAAGGAACTAACTTACACTAACCAAACTCATGTGAGACTGATGTATAAGTGGAAATGCCCAGGTAGTTATTTATAATGAGAAAATACAATTATCAGGGTACAGTGGATTAAGAGTATGTCTGTGTATGTTTGTAAATATTAAATTGACTGGTTAGCACCTTCTCTCTTCATAGGCAAATCCACAAATTATAATTTAAAAAATTGTTTGGAAAAAAAAAAAAGTTGTTTGTTAGATATAAGCTTATAGAAAAAGGACAGATTATCCTCTGGCTAATGCTGAAAACATACCAGAAAACTCTTACTCTTTGGCCTCTTTGTCTAGACTCCTTGAAAACCACTTCCTCTCATTCCATTTGCACACAATTTACTGTACAGTGAATTAGATTCCAAGTGATTTCTGGAAGACTTAAATTTCTCCAGTTAGGTTTTAAGGAGTTAGATGCCTACAAGGAAGATGCTGGGTGGAGAAAATCAGGAGATAATAGTTTGTCTCTTGGAGTTCCTGTGTAGTGCAAATAGTTAACTCACTCAGCTACTGAATAAAATTTGGGAGTTCAGATCCGCCCAGAGGCACCTGGGAGGAAAGGCCTGTGATCTACTTCTGAAAAATCAGCCATTGAAAATCCTGAGGAGCCCAGTTCTGCTCTGACACGCGTGGGATCACCAGGAGTTGGAATTGACTTGACCATAGTTGGTTTGGGTTTTCTTTGGGAGTATGTGTGAAGGGGTTAGCTCTTTGCTGAGCAATTAACCCATTTCAGCTCTCAACATTCTCCTTTTTCCTTATAATTGGTAGAATCATGGAATCATAGAATTTTAGAGCAGGAGGAGAAAAAATCTAGACCAGCTCCTTGGATTGGTATCATAATCAGCTTTTCTTGGCTACTTGTTTAACTCCTCACTGATAACTTTCTCTGTATCATCACTTTCCATCTTTTCTTTGTTCCTGGACCTAAGGAGTAATATTCTCCTGTTAAGACTAACTACTTTCCTCCTATGTACTTGATCCTATTTCTTTTAGAGCAACCATATAATTTAGGTGCAAACTGGGACACTTTTGAGAACAATGGCATTATTAGTAGTGAAGCCAGGACAATAGGCAAAACTAGAACTGTGCTGGGAAAATGTGGATGCATGAACATCACTGTTTTTGCCTTTAACACAAAATCAAAACAACAACAACAAACTTTGATTTTTCAAATAGCTTTTATTTCAATTGCTTTTTCAAACTCTCCTTTTCATCTACCTAAAAGCAAAACCCCTCACCCACATCTCTTGTGAATCCTCTCTGTGCTAATTTTTAGAGGTGTGGCATGTGGCTATGTCCCTTAGGTAAGTCTTTTTTCCTGCCTTGGGTAGCAGTGATTGAGGGGATGGAATGAAAGATGAGTGTTCTGTCCCCCCTGTCCTCCCCAGAAGGCAGGCAGTTCCTTTGGAGGTTCACGGCAAGACTGCTGAGAGAGAAAGGGAGTTTTCTTATAAGCAATGTTTGCTGCAGCTTCTATTTCTTCACCATCACTCACTCTTGTCCTGTGACTTCCGTTGTTATTGGTGATGTGAGCTGCTGTTAAGACAGCCCCTGGCTCATGGTCATCCCATGTGTTATAGAATAGAACTTCTCCATGGGGTTTGGTGGAGTAGTGCCTAAGGCATTTGACTGCTAACCAAAGGGCTGATGGTTCAAACTCACCAGTGCTCCTCAGAAGGAAGGTTGGGCGATCTACTTCCGTAGTGTTACTGCCTCGGAAACTCAAGGAGGGATCGCTATGAGTCAGGTCTGACTCCATGGCAGTGAGTTAATCTTTACAGAAGCTCTTCACCAGGCCTTTCTTCTGTGGAGCATCTGGGTGGGTTTGCATGGCCAACCATTAGGTTACCAGCTGATGGCAAACTGCTTGTACCACCAAATCCCCTGTCTGTGACCCTTATTTAAACTTCCTTCCATGACTTTCCATTGTCCAAATTAATCTTCCTTTCTTCATCCTTACTGTCCTCAGCTCTTGGGCTTTTCTCTTGTGGCCACCCTTCTTCTTGAAACACTCCCCATCTTCGCCTCCAGTGTCAGTGTAATCTCAGGAGGTACTTGCTTCATGGACCACTCCCAGTAGGATGTGAATGCAGGTGCTGCCCCCTCGTCCCTTCACCCTTCATCCTCCCACTCCACCCTCCTGCCCCCTCATGTAGCAGAGAGCCCAGCCCTCAGCAACAGCTCAATAAATATTTGTTAAATCAAATTAAAATATTGAGCAGTAAATGCAGCTTCAGGGTTCTGTTTGCAGCTCTTTCTCTTCTCTATACTTTCCAGGGAAGATTGAGTATTTTTGGCATTTTGCCTCTCCACCTGGAGTAAGAAACAACTGAAGTGCTTTGAGGTTCATTTATTTTACACAGTAGGAACCAAATTTTCATTGACCCACTAAATCCCCGAATTTAGTGCCCCAATGGGAGATAAGATGCAAAGAAAGGTTCAAGTGTGTTGGGGCATCAGGATGATGTCCTGATTTCAAGGCTTGATGAAAAAGAAGTTACATCAACACTTCTCTAGTTTTGGATTTTTAACCCCTCCTGTCCCATAATGGAGAACCCCTGGTGGCATAATGGTTAGCCACTCAGCTGCTAGCCGAAAGGTCAGCAGTTTGAACTTACCAGCTACTCAGCAGGAGAAAGATGTGGCAGTCTGCTTCTGTGAAGATTATAGTCTTGGAAACCCCATGGGGCAGTTCTACTCTGTTCTACAGGGTTGCTATAAGTCAGAATCGACTTGATAGCAAGAGGTTTGTTTTTGTCCCTTAAAGGGATCCTTGGTGGTAGAAACAGAACACACTCAACTTTTTTCTTTACTAACAGAAAGGTTGGAGGTTCGAGTTCACCCAGAGGCAACCTTGGAAAAGGCCTGGCAGTCTACTTCTGAAAAATCAGTCTTTGAAAACTCCATGCAGCACATTTCTCCTCTGACACACATGGGGCGTCTGTGAGTTACAATGGACTCAATGGCAACTGGTGGTAGTGGTGGCCCCTTTATGTGCTTATACAAAGCCCATGAAAAGCTATAGTGGTATCTGCTGAAGGCTGATGAATTAGCTGGCAGGACAATGTCTGATGATTTCTTAGTAGGTGTTGGTCAAAGTTGGTTTAGCCTCAGGGGTGTGGTAGGCGATATCTTTACCAAGGATTTATTAAACTTGTCCCAGGAGTCAGCTCCTGGGATTTGTCTATTAACAAGGCAGGAACCAGTTTCTGACCCCTTTCCATCTTCTGCCAGAAGTGTCCAAAGGCTCAAGAAGAATTGAGTTCATTTTCCCCCAGTTACTTCCTATTCATTATTTTAATGTCAACCTCATCTTGATTTCTCACTCACAGCCTGACAAGCAATGAAAAAGAAAATATTGATCATTTCCCAAGAAACTTGTTCAAAACTCTCTCCAGGGCACTGAACATCAACTTTTGGGCAGGGCCAATAGTTCAGAAAACCCTTCAGGATTCTAGATATTTACTTGTATAGACTCTTCCATCTTGCAGCCTAAAATCAATGAGGCATCTTTTGCCCATGGACAGATTCAAACTCAGCATCTACTACATACATGCCAGTCATGGATCCACTCTCAGACTCCTTAAAAAAAATTTTTTTTGATGTTAGAAAAGTATATATAACACAACATTGGCCAATTCAACATTTTTCATGTGTGCCAATTACATTAATCATGTTGTACAACCATCACCAATAACTTTGCCAAACTTTCCATCTCCATAAACAGAAGCTCAGTGCTTCCTAAGCAATGACTCCCTTTTTTCTCCTCCCTCCTACCTTGGAGTCCTTTTGACTGTTTCTGTGTACTTCGCTCCCTGGCTTTGGTAGGCCTTTGCTTCCAACAGCCTACCCCTACCTTTCTCTACTAAAACCCATCTGTTCTACCCACCCCCATACACACACACAGCCTTAGCCAATGACTTACAAGTGTGAACTATTGCAGTACAGTGACTTGCTTAATATGACCCTTCTAGCCATGGCCCTCCATTTTGTGATGTTTTGCAAATCCTAGTCTCTATGCCTGTGGTTATGGTTCTGTTTTTGGAGTGAGTTGTACATCATGTTGAAGAAGCAGGCTTAGGGTGGAATGTATCTTGAGTCACCACCGTACTGGAGGATAGGACTCAAGTCACTATCCTTAGTTTCCTTGAGACTATGGTCCGAATCCAATATACATGAATGCTTTGACAAAGTTCTTTCTCTTGCTTTGGATTCTACATTTGGCTCATTGTACTCTGATCTTTAGTTCTTGGAACCTGAGCCAGTAGCCTATCTTCTGATCTAATTTGCCAGCTTCTGCAGCCTTGTGAGTCAGCAACCTGTAGTTTTACCTGCCAATTTGAGTTTGTCAGCCCCTGAGACCACGTAAGTGAGAAGAATCCTCCAAACTGATGCCTGACCCACAGATTTGAGACTTACCAGCATCCACAAATGCATGAGCCATTTCCTTGATGTTTCATGAGTTCTGTGAGACATTACAGCAAATCACTGAACCCTAGGATTGGAGGGGGAGTACTCAGGGGAGGAGTAGTTAATGATGTTAGAGATGATAGGGTGATACAGCAGTTTGGACATTTGGGACACCTTTAACCTCCACCTCCTAGGGAAAGCTTTGTACTGGTCCTTCTAAAAGAAATTATTTATACAACTATGAAAGGCCAGCTCCCTGGCCTTGTGTTGAGACAAACTCTGAGACATAACATCCACTCCAGAGTTTCCCTGTGGAATCAAGTGGATATAACCCTCCGTGGCACTTTGCCTGGAACTGGACTTTTGCTTGGCTTCTTTCTCTTCCCTGTCCTGCTTTCTCTACTCACTTACCTGTTTCTCTAGAACTCACTTCTTAAGGAATCACTTGCTCATGAATCCTCATCTTGGAGTCAGCTTCTGGGGAAGCTGGCCCAAGACAATATTATCTCATTCAATTCCCACAACCTGTCTGTGAGAGCTAAATAAAAATTCTTTAAAATTCTAATTTACAGATGAAGAAACAGGTCCCTAGAATGTAAGTAACTTGCTCAGGACCACATAACTGAACAGTAGGGTGCAGAATAGGAATTTATATCTAAATTCTGACTCCAGATCTTAGATCTGACTAATTTATTTATGAGAGATTTTCATTTGGTAGAAGATGGGCTTACATGAAAGAAAGTCCCTGCCCCCTGAACTTCATTGGCATGCAACTGAATGAAATTAACTTGAATGTTGTAGTTCCTATCAGGCTAAGTTTAATTTAGCAAGCTTCTTGTGACCCAGAGCAGTGTTTGTGTAGCTTGCTCTCACTGGCTGTCAACTATATGGGGCGGGGAGGAAGTATGGGCATGCAGCTCACTGCTTCCTTCTATATACCACAAGACCTTGGTAAGCATCCATGTGCCAATCAGCAGCTCCTGGTAATGTAACATGAGGTGGCAGCTATAGTTTCTCATTGCAGAGTTACTCATTAAAATCTGTTCAGCAGAGTACAGAGCACAGATCTGTGGTCCCAGATCACAGATTCTGGCTCATGGTGGGGAACTCTGAGAATGGAGGCAGCAAAAGTACACAGCTCGTTAATGACACTGTCAGAAGGCAGAGTTTCCTTCCAGGTATTTCCTGAGAAATATGGCCCAATTTATCACTCACAGAGATGTTTATTCACTCAAATTTAAGTGCTCATATTCTTTGTAGGAGTGTTATTAATAAGCAAAACTTTTTAAAGTTTTTTTTTTTTTTTTTTTTTTTTTAATCTTTTTTTTTTTTTTTTTTTTTTTTTTTTTTTTTTTTTTTTTTTTACTTGGTTCCTTTAAAGAGAGAGGTGCTGGGGTCTGAGTTGTCTTTGAATAAACTCAGTGTTAGTGGTAGGGAGATTCCAAGACTCACCCCATGCCCTTAAGAGAGTCTGTGTGAATGCCTGGTCTAATTATAATCAGGGGTAATAACAAAAGTGATGGCAATTTAATACTCATCCATAAGCTTCTTTACACTTTACAAAGTATTTTCACCATTATTAACTCATTTTTCCCATGGTCCTGTCTGTAGGGTCAAAACTCAGTTTTACTCCACATAATTCCTCATCAATAAACAGAAGAGCTAACTCTGTACCTACTGATCCAGTCAGGTTCTGGGGTAGTTACTGTCAATGATATTGAAAAAATATATCTTCAGATATGTGAAGTTAGAATCAATAAAGGCCAAAGAACTTCTATGGGTGCCAATTCTTTCAGTGCCTGTGTACTTGGCTAAACTTCTGGTAGAATCATATTTCTAGGTATAGAAATTTCCACCCATTCTCTGACCTTCAAAAAGCAAGGGTAGATGTTTTTGCTTAGTAGATACTTGATACTGTAAGATAATGATTTTTACATTTGTTTTCACCTTGCCAAATTATAACCATAATAAGATCACGATAATGGTGATAGTTGCTTAGGCTTATTGAGTTCTTACCAAGTTCGGGGAGACTTGCTAAGCACTGGAAGTCATAGAGATATAGAGTGAGGCTCAGTCTTCAAGAAGTTTGTACTCAGGTTGGGAAGATCCACTTATGTTAAGTGGCATATGGAGGAGAAAGTTTAAGAGGGAGAGATTATTGTGGATGTTATGGTCAGAGATAGAGAGGAATTGAAAAAACAGTTGCTGTCAACTCCATTGTTGTGCAGCAGAGCTGTGTTTCATATGATTTTAAAGGCTGTGACCTTTTGGAAACACATTGCCAGGCCTTTCTTCTGAGGCACCTCTGGGTGGGTTTGAACCATCAACCTTTCAGTTAGTAGTCTGTTTAACCATTTGCACCATCCAGGGACTCCAGAAAGAAGGTAAGATCATTTAAAA
>NW_006921675.1:3385064-3417026 GCF_000298275.1 Orycteropus afer afer | reverse complement strand
GGCCACACCTCCATTCACCAAGTGGGTTTAGGGTGTAGTAACAAGAAGAATGTAGTACCTTTTCAGTCTTGCAGGCCCTGAGTGTCCTTGGGGTTGCTGGAAAGCAGAACTTGATCTTAAGCCCCAGAAATCTGCGAGAGCACTGTCTCTTTAAATATCCAAAACAGTCAAGCCGCTTTTTAAACCTTCAAAATGGCGGCGGCCTCCGGACCGGCAAAAGTCGGTCTTTCTCTTCACCTTCTCTGTTTGTTCCCCAGCCACCGGGCACAGTCCGTGCTGTACCTGGCTAGCAGGGTGATTTTTAGGTTAATTCTTTAGTCCTACAACCACAGGAATCTGCAAGAGCACTGTCTCTTTAAATATCCAAAATAGGCAAGCCGTTTTTTAAACCTTCAAACTGGCGGCGTCCTCCGGACCGGCAAAAGTCCACAGCTCGACCCACCTTTCTCTTCACCTTCCCCGTTTGTTCCCTAGCCACTGTACACAGTCCTCCATGCAGATCCTGGCTAGCAGGAGATTTTTAGGTTAATTCTTAAGTTTTACAACCACAGGATTCTGCGAGAGTGGTGTCTCTTTAAATATCTAAAATAATCAAGCCACTTTTTAAACGTACAAAATGGCAGTATCCTCCAGCCGGCAAAAGTCCACAGCTCAGCCCCCCTTTCTCTTCACCTTCTCTGTTTGTTCCCCAGCCACCGTGCACAGTCCGTGCAGTCCCTGGCTAGCAGGGTAATTTTTAGGTTAATTTTTAGGTCCTACTGCCACTCGGGAATGTCCAAGTTGTTTGTGCCGCCAGGGGCGCTCAGGTCCCTGCCGGACCGCAGCTCCGTATATCTCCTTTTTTGTTATTTTCATGCAAATTCTTCTGCTAGTTGGGGTTTAGTCTACTTCTGTATCCTTCCCTTCAAGGCTCAGGAGTCCAAGATTAACTTTTATGTCTGTGTCAATTGGTTTCCCTTTTCTTTGTTGAAGAGGGTCTGTGCAGTCCTTCTACCTAGTCCGCCATCTTCCACTCTCTCCCATTTAAAAGTTTTAAATGAGGACTAAATATAGATGAATGGAGGAGTACAATAAGAATGCTCTCATGTAGGCGGTAACAGAGGGAACTAGTATGTACAGCTGGGAATGCATTATATTTAGAGAACAATGAACAGGCAAGTATGACTAAAGTGTTTACACAAGAGAGGGAAGAAACATTAACCTAGAAATCTAGGAAAAGCTTGAATACCAAATCAGGAAGTTAGATCACTAATAATAGATACCATATATTGTATGGCAGTTAACATGGCAAATATAACATAGTAATAATGATAATTCATGCCAATATTAAATGTGTAATACTTACCTGTTGTTGTTGTTATGTGCCATCGAGTCAGCCTTGACTCATAGTGACCCCTCCTTGGTTTTCCAAGGCAGTATCACTACAGAAGTAGATTTGCCCAGTCTTCCTTCCAAAAATGAGACCTGATCCTGCCCTAAGTACTTAATGTATACTTTCTCATTTAATCATTTTTTAACCAGTAAATATTCATTGTCCACAGTGATTTTTACAACCACCCAGTAATGTACTTGCTACTACTTCCATTTTAAAGATAAGAAAATTGAGACTTAGGAGGTTCTAAGTAGCTTATCCAAGTCAAACAGCTAACTAACGGCAGAGCCAAGACTGAGTCTCATGTCTGTTTGATAGAATCTGCATATGTTCCCACAATGCTACACTGCAGGCTTCTGTTTTTCTAAAGGCATAATAGAAGTTGTTTGGGGTAGTAAGGATGAGAGAGTCTGCAGGTAGGGCAACCATTGTAATACACCAGACACCTAAGTGGTGACTGTAGTGTGAGGATGAGAATAAGAAAGGGTTTGTGTGAAAGTCAATGTGAATAGATATGGAAAGATGAATTCCAAAGACATAATAAGAATGGGCTGGATTGTGTTTGAATAGAGATCTAGAGAGAGGGAACCTGAGATTGAATGCGTATGAGATGTGACTAAGATAATCAAAGCTCCATGGTTTCTCAAACAAGCACAGGAGAATACATGCATTCAAAGAATCAAAACCAAGCCCACTGCTGTGCAGTTGATTTTGACTCATAAGTACTCTGTAGAATAGAAAGAAACTACCCCCATAGGATTTGCAAGGTTGTAAATTTTTATGGAAGCAGATTGTCACATCTTTCTCCCATGGAGTATCTGGTGGGTTAGCCATTGAGCATTTTAACCACTGTGGCCCCAGATTTACTATCCAAAGAATAATGTCCTTCAAAATAGTTACCTGGGGAGACTGACCTTGTTCTAACACTGCTGCCACTACTAAAACATTTTGGAAACTCTTCCTTCAGACACATGGGAAAAAGATCTCCTAACTTCAGCCATCTGAAGAACAGATTTAATACATTGGACATGACTGAAGACCAGATGAGTTGTGGATGGCATTAAAGATATTGTCCATGAAGAAAGAAAAAGGTCATTAAGACGACAGGAAAGAAAGAAAAGGAGAAAATGATATTAGAAGAGAGTCTATATTTTCTCTTGAACACAGAGTAGCTAAAGTGAATGGAAAAAATGTGGAAGTAAAAGAGCTGAACAGAAGATTTCAAAGGGTGGCTCAAGAACACAAAGTAAAGTATTGTAAGTAAATGTGCAAAGATCTGGAGTTAGAAAACAAAAGGGAAGACCACAATCAGCACTTTCCAAGGTGAAAGAAAAAATTCCAGCCTTGAGTTGCAACACTGAAGGATTCTATGGGCAAAATAATGAATGATGTAGGAAGCATCAAAAGAAGATGGCAGGAATACATAGAGTCACTGTACCAAAAGGAACTGGTCGGCATTCAACCATTTCAGGAGGTAGCATATGATCAAGAATTGATGGTACTGAAGGAAGAAGTCCAAGCTGCACTGAAGAACTGGTAAAAACAAAAACAAACAAACAAACAAAAACAAGAATTGACAAAATACCAAATTGAGATGTTTCAACACACAGATACAACACTGGAAGTGTTCACTCATCTATGCCAAGATATTTGGAAGACAACTACTGGCCAACCCATTGACGAGTTCCATATTTGTTCCCATTCCAAAAACAGGTGATGCAACAGAATGTAGAAATTATTGAACAATATCATTAATATCACACACAAGCAAAATTTTGCTGAAAATAATTTAAAAATGGTTGCAGCACTACATAGGGAACTGCCAGAAACTCAAGCCAGATTCAGAAGAAGTCATGGAATGGGGTATATGATTGCTAATGTCAGATAAATGTTGGCTGAAAGTAGGGAACACCAGCAACATATTTGTCTGTGTTTTAAAGACTTTACAAAGGCATTCAACAAATTATGGATAAAATTCCAAAGAATGGAATTTAAATTTAAATTTAAAGAATAGGAATTCTAGAACACTTAGTTGTGCTCATGTAGAACTTATATGTTGACCAAGAGCACTTATGCAAATCGAGCAAGAGAATACTAAAATGGCTTAAAGTTAGGAAAGTTGTGTGTCAGAGTTGTATCCTTCTACCATACTTATTAAATCTGTATGCTGTACAAATAATACAAGAAGCTGGGCTATATGAAGAAGAATACAGCGTCAGGATTGGAGGAAGACTCATTAACAACCTGAGATTGCAGATGACACCACCATGCTTGCAGAAAGCAAAAAGAACTTGAAGTACTTACTGCTGAAGATGAAAGACTACACCCTTCAGTATGGAATACATCTTAATATAGAGAAAACAAAAATCCTCACAACTGGACCAACAAACAAAATGATGAGAAATGGAGACTATACTGAAGTTGTCAAGGATTTCATTTACTTTGTCCACAGTCAATGCCCATGGAAGTAGCAGTCAAGAAATCAAACAATGTATTCCATTGGAAAAATCTGCTGCAAAAGACCTCTTTAAGGTGTTAAAGAGCAAAAATGTCACTTTGAAAACTAAGGGGCACCTGCCCCAAGCCCTGGTATTTTCAATCATTTCATATGTATGTGAAAGGTGGCTAATGAATAAGGAAGACCAAAGAAGAATTGATGCATAATTATGAATTATGGTGTTGGTGAAGCATGTTGAATATACTATGGGCTGCGGAAAAGTGAACAAATCAGTCTTGGAAGAACAGCTAGAATACATCTTAGTAGTAAGGATGGTGAAGCTTCATCTCTCATACTTTGGTCATTTTATCAGGAGGGACCAGTCACTGGAGAAGAACACATCATGCTTGGTAAAGTACAAAGTCAGCAAAAAAGAGGAAGATCCTCAACAAAGTGGGTTGACACAGTGGCTGGAATAATGGACTCAGGCATAGCAATGATGTGAGGATGGTGCAGGACAGGTTCTTGTTCTGTATATACATAGGGTCACTATGAGTTGGAACCAACTAAATGGCACCTAACAACAGCGCCACTCATCTGTCAGTTTATTATACTGTGGTGGCTTGCATGTTGCTGTGAGGCTGGAAGCTATGCCACCAGTATGTCAAATACAGCAGGGTCATCCATGACGGACAGGTTTCAGTGGAGATTCCAGACTAAGAAGGATGGGTCCATCCACTTCTGAAAAAATTGACCAGTGAAAACCATATTAGTAGCTGTGAAATCATGTCTGATCTTTTACTAGAAAACTTTATGAGACATTGTCTTATATAGCAGCAGAAAATGATCAACTTAGGTAGGAAGGCACTCAAAATACAACTGTGGAAGAGCTGCTTCCTCAAAGTAGAGTAGATCTTAATGTTGTGGTTGGAGTAAAGTTTTAGGGACCTTCATTTGGTGATGGAGTGTGACTCAAAATGAGAAGAAACAGCTGCAAACATCCATTAATAATTGGAATGTGGAATGCATGAAGTATGAATCTAGGAAAATTGAAAGTTGTCAAAAATGAAATGGAATGCATAAAGATCAATATCCTATGCATTAATGAGATGAAATGGATTGGTATTGGCCATTTTGAATCAGACAATCATATGGTCTACTATGCCAGGAATGACAAATTGAAGAGGGATGGTGTTGCATTCATCATCAAAAAGAATGTTTCAAGATCTATCCTGAAGTACAATGCTGTCAGTGATAGGATAATATCTATATACTTGAAAGGAAGACCAGTTAATTTGAAATTTACACCCCAACTGCTAAAACCAAAGATGAAGAAATTTATTATTTTTACTAACTTCTGCAGTCTGTAATTGACAAAACATGCATTCAAGTGGTATTGATTATTATTGGTGATTGGATTGTAAAAGTTGGAAACAAGAATCATTGGTAGTTGGAAAATTTGGCCTTGGTGATAGAAATGATGCTGGAGATCACATGATAGAGTTTTGCAAGACCAATGACTTATTCATTGCAAATACCTTTTTTTCAACAACCTAAATGGTGGCTATACACGTGGACCTTGCCAGATAGAACACAAGAATCAGAATGACTACATCTGTGGAAAGAGATGATGGAGAAGCTCAATATCTTCCGTCAAAACAAGGCTGACTCGTGACCTGACTGTGGAACAAACCATCAATTGCTCATATACAAGCTGAAGCTGAAGAGAATTAAAGCAAATCCATGAAGGCCAAAATATGACCTTGATTGTATCCCACCTGAATTTAGAGACTCTCTGAAAAATAGATTTGACTCATTGAACACAAATGACCAGAAACCAGATGAGTTGTAGGATGACATCAAGAACATCACTCACACATGAAGAAAGCAAAAGGTTATTAAAAAGGCAGGAAAAGAAGTAAAGACCAAAATGAATGTTAGGAGGTATTCTGAAACTTGCTGTTAAATGGAGAGTGGCTAGAGCAAATGGAAGAAAAGATGAAGTAAAAGAACTGAAAAGAAGATTTCAAAGGGCAATTCAAGAAGACAAAATAAGTATTATAATGAAATGTGCAAAACCTGGAGTTAGAAAATCAAAAGGGAAGAACACACTTGGCATTTCTCAAGCTGAAAGAACTGAAGAAAAATTTCAAGCCTTGAGTCACAATATTGAAGGATTCTTTGGGCAAAACATTGAATGCTGCAGGAAGCATCAAAAGAAGATAGAATTACACAGTCACTGTGCCAAAAAGAATTGATTGATGTTTAGCTATTTCAGGAGGTAGCATGTGATCATCAGAAGGAAGACTGGGCAATCTACTTCTGTAGTGATACCTCCTCGGAAACCCAAGGAGGGGTCACTATGAGTTGGGTCCGACTCAACGGCACATAACAACAACAACAGCATATGATCAAGAACCAGTGGTACTGAAGGAAGAAGTCCAAGCTGCACTGAAGGAATTGGTGAAAAATAAGGCTCCAGGAATTGATGGAATACCCATTGAGATGTTGCAACAAACATATGCAGTGCTGGAGGCATTTACTCATTTATTCCAAGAAAAATGGAAGACAGCTACCTGGCCAACTGACAGGAAGAGATCAATATTTGTGACCATTCCAAGGAAAGGAAATCCAACAGAATGTGGGAATTATTGAACAATAGCATTAATATCTCACACGAGTAAAATTTTGCTGAAGATAATTAAAAAATGATTGTAGCAGTATATTGACAGGAAACTTCCAGAAATTCAAGCTGAATTCAGAAAAGGACATGAAATGAGGGATATTGTTGCTGATGTCAAGTGAATCTTAGGTGAAAGCAAAGAATACCAGACAGATGTTTACTTGTGTTTTATTGACAATGCAAAAGCATTTGACTGTGTGAATCTGCAAAAACTGCAAGGAGGCCACATGTTCTGACCTCCTCTAACCCTACAAGGGGAAGGCAGGATTACCAGCAGTAACCCCAGGCCTATTACTGCAAGGCCAAACATGCTGCCTCCCTCCAGCCCTTTCACCAACCGTTCCTCCCAAAGCACCCACCAACTCTCTCCTGGGTTCGATAATTCGCTGCAGTGGCCACACAGAACTCACAGATTACGGGGTTTATTAGGGAAGCACCAGGCTACAACTCAAGTTCAGGAAGAATGCTCAGTCTCTCTCCCAGCCCACCGTCCCTCAGCCAAGAGTCTCTCACAGTCTCTTTCCCAGCAGTGCTGGTCCCTCGGTGTCTCACTCAGCAATGCATGTCTCTTGCGTCTCTTTCCCAGCAACGCGTGTCTCAGGAGCCCGTGTCTCAGGAGCCTGTGTCTCTTTCAGCAGCACGTCTTCCTCAACCAGCAGTCAGAGCGAGCTCTGCCTCCAGGAGGCCTCCTTTAGAGCCCGCAGGGTGGTCAAACTAGGCAATTATGGCATCAGAACTCTAAGCACCTGAGAGAGAGTGGGCACCTCCCAGAACATTGTTTTGTGCCACTCCCAACAGAAATACTCCAGGTGGACACCTTCAGCAATCAGGAGCTCCTCAGTTGCTCATAGCAAATTCCACCTTGGAGTTTACAAAGACTTATGGGTAGAAAAGCCACACAAAGTAATTTACTACACTGCAGAATCATAACAAACTATGGATAGCATTGCAAAGAATGGAAATTCCAGAACACTTAATTGTGCTCATGAGGAACCCATACATAGACCAAGAAACTGTTGTTTGAACAGAACGAGGCGATGCTGCATGGTTTAAAATCAGGAAGGGTGTGTGTCAGGGTTCTATCCTTTCACCATACTTATTCAAATAATCTGAGAACTGGACTATGTGAAGAAGAAAGTGGCATTAGGATTGGAAGAAGACTCATTAACAACCTGTGATATGCAGATGACACAACCTTGCTTGCTGAAAATGACTTGAAGCACTTATTGATGAGGATCAAAGACTATAGTCTTTGGATTACACCTCAACAGAAAGAAAACACAAATCCTCTCAACTGGACCAATAAGCAACATCATGATAAATGGAGAAAAGATTGAAATTGTCAGGCATTTCCTTTTGCTTGGATCCACAATCAAAACCCATGGAAGCAGCAGTCAAGAAACCAGACCTCTTATTGCACTGGGCAAATCTGCTGCAAAAGACCTTTTTAAAGTGTTAAAAAAAGCAAAGATATCACTTTAAAAACTAAGGTGCACCTAATCCAAGACATGGTATTTTCAGTAGCCTCATATGCATGTGAAAACTGAATAGAGAATAAAGCCAAAAAAAAAAACCAAACTCACAGCCGTGGAGTTGGATCCAACTCATAGCGACCCCTCCTTGGGTTTCAGAGGCAGTAGCACTAGGGAAGTAGATTGCCCCATCTTCCTTCTGAGGAGTGCTTGGTGGATTTGAACTGCCAGTCTTCTGGTTAGCAGCCAAGTGCCTTAGGCACTAAAAGAACTGATGCCTTTGACTTATGGTATTGGCGAAAAATACTGAAAATACTATGGACTTCCAGAAGAATGATTAAATCTGTCCTGGAAGAATTGCAGCTAGAATGCTCCTTGGAAGTGAGAATGACCAGACTTTGTCTCACCTCCTTTGGTCATATTGTCAGAAGGGACTATTCCTTGGTGAAGGATATCATGCTTGGTAAAGTAGAGGGACAGGGAAAAAGGGGAAGACCCTCAATGAGGGGGACTGACATGGTGGCTGCAATGATCGGTTCAAGTATATAGCAACCATTGTGGGGATGGCACGTGACTGGCCTGTGTTTCATTCTGTGGTACATAGGGTTGTTATGAGTCAGAGCCGACTCGATGGCTTGTAACAACAACAAACATTTCAGCCAAGTTTTCCTAATTTCTCAGTTTGATCATTCATCTGAATTTCTAACTTGGGCTCCAAAACACTTGTTTTAAAGTAACAACCCTTAAGGAATGAGGCTCTGCCACTCTTGAGAATGTGTTCAGGCTCTCCTCACTCCTAGAGAGACAGCTTGGACAACACAAACCCCCAGATCAGCCAGTTCCTTGGCCATATTTTTTAACCCCACTTTGCCTCAGGTCCTTCAATGTATAAAATGGATACTGATTACAATTCTTTCCTCAGAAGGTTGTAGTTTTATTTAGGACGCTTTCAGCAGCAAATATCAGAAATGTCAACTCAAGTGGACTTAAACACTGTGGAAATGTATTCACTCACTGTGCAAATGTATAGGGAGAAGTCCAGAAGTATAGAGGGCTTCTGGCGGAATACTTTGAGGCTCGGCCTTTATTTCTCTGCAGTTCTCTTGGTTCTGTCCTCTTATGATTTTCAGCTTTGTTTTCAGGCTGGCTCCCTTTGTGTTTTCAAGAGGGTCTCCAACAGCAGCTAAAGCAACATGCTTCCCTATTCATGTGCAGTGCAGCAAAGAGAAAAATCTCTTCCCCAATAGTTGAATTTACATGTGTTTCACTTCTGTCTGATAGGCCAACTTAGGATACATGCCCACCCCAGCACCACTGCAAAATTGTCTTACATTGGGCATTGGGAAAGATTAAATAATGTAACTTATGGGCATTATTATCTGGCCCATAGTTGTAGCACTCAATAAAAATTACTTACTTTCACTAATACGAAAATAGTGTTATTTAGGTTGATTCCATATACACAACTGATTATAGGTGCAATGCTCTCTCTTTTTAATATTTACCTTTATTATCTCCTTCGGTCTAAGGGCACAACCTCCCTTCCCCTCACTGTATATTACAAGGCCGTGTACAAGCTAGGTCTGCTTAGTGCGTGAAAATAACTCCACTTTTAAGTATACAGGTAAAAATTAAGACATATGATCAAAGAAGGAATGCTGACTGGGGGGCTGGTAAAAGGAGGAAGTATGAGTCAGGAGAGGAGACACCCAAGTGTTGCTAACTTCACTTTTGCTCCTGTCAACTCAGCTCTACGCCTGGTGCCACCTCTGCCTTCATAACTCCTTCTTCAGGGGCATGGATCCTACCAGCAATTAGAGGGAGATTTTAAACACCCAGACATACTTAGGACCCCATTTCATCTTTATGTATTTGGCAACTAGCTGAGAAAGACCGGAACTGAAGTTTTCACACCTATTTAGCACCTGGTTAAGCATCACTTGGCACCTGCCAAATGGGCCTCCACCATTTAGGGAGAATTTGCACTGATTACTGTACTAATTAAGCAGAAGTCATTGCTACTCACAATCATTAGGTTAAATCACTTTCTGGGGAAAAGTCTTGATAAGCATCTGCCTGACTGAAATGCATTTGAAGGCATCCCACGCACACAAGCTCAGGCACCACCATGGCTCACACTCTGGGAGCCAGCGCAGTCTGGTTCTTATGTCCACGGTCTTTGTGGTGATTGATCCAGGGATAGTTAACAGGCTCAACACTAGGTGACATGAGCTAGGGAGTCTTAAAGTGAGATCCTCAAACTTAATTGAAGTAAATTGTACTAGGAACCATGCTTAAGGGGAAAGTCCTGCAGTGAGTAGATATTTCACACATGCTTTGGCCTGTAATTCTCTTCCCTTTTATTTCCTTTGCATAAATGCTTTTGAGGTAGGCAATTCCCTGCCCAATGCCTTTCTGCATTGCCCTTTAAGTTACTTGGTTTGTTTTAGAGTCCTTTTATGATTGGCATGTAGTTAGTTTGTCTGAACAATGATTCTTAGGAATATGTGCACTTGGCATTTGCTTGACAATTTGGGTGGGTGGGGGTCCAGTGTAGATGGGTGAGTGTGTGTGGTGGGGGGGATATACAGCAATAGCCTTGATAGTTAAGATACTGGGAATGCTTCTGAGCATCTGAGGACTTTTCCTGTGAGCAACGGATTCTCATAAGAGATAGAAAATGCCTCAAATAACAATAATAGATGCCATACTTGAAGACAAGCACTTTTGAGTCATGACATAAACTCTATCTGAAGATTTGCTCTTCTATCTTTTCTTGTAAGACTACTACTTTTTTTTATAGAATGTTGGAAGTTAGGGGAGTGCTGAGCTGGGATGGTGCTGTGAAAAATATAATATGAATAAGAATCTGGTTTATACAAATTTGGGAACAAAATTACTACTTTGAGATAGCCTTAAAGTATCGTATTAGCTACTTCTGAGATGCTAATCATCATGAGGTCAATAAATTTTCCTAATACTTTGGATGCTAGACACAATCTTGTCATCACTAGATTTTCCTCAGACCCTAAGAGAAGTCTTTTTTTCTTGGGGAGGTGGATGGGCTCCATATTATTAACAATTGTGATGATGTTTTGGAGCAATTGCATCTCACTTTCTGGAAGGTCAGAGAAAGGGATTCAATTTTAAGCCAATGGAAATTTTCAAACATGGATGCAATCCCATGTATCAAATGCCATTGCAATGAAAATTTCTCTATCCCAAATGATTCCCAATAGCTTCTTCATATCAGGCAATATTCAGTAAGGGGAAAACTTTGTCCTAAACCAAAATGTGAACAATCCCTTGGAACTTGTTCTAATGGGAAACTATTGCCATAAATCTTGAGAGAATGGGAAAGCAATGAAGGAACACCGGTTTAGTGAGGAGTTTCTATAGGAAACTCTCAAAGGAAATTATATGAGAGTTTAGCAGGGGAGGGGAAATCAAATAAAGATGACCATGAAGATGTGAGCCCTTTCAGAAAGATGTGGGAGTGATGGCATTTAATGAAATGAGTCAGGGAAACTCAATCCATCCTACTTTTCAATTGAAGGGAAGGGTGCTGTCTTAGGGTTCTCTAGAGAAAAGAAGCAATCATATATCCCTCTATATCTATCTGTGTAAGTATGTATGTATGTATCTATCTATCTATGCATCTATGTATGTACCCATCCATCATCTCTCTCTCTCTCTCTCTCTCTCTCTCATCTATCTGTCATCTATCTATCACCTCTCTGTCTATATAGATCTACTTCAAAGAATTGGCTCATGCAATTGTGGAAGGCTGGCAAGTTCAAAATCTGTAAGTCAGCCAATTAGGCTGGAGGCTCCAGCAGGCTTATGTGCCAAAATCCATAGGTTGGGGGACAAAAAGAGTGAAGAGAGAGTTCTGCCAAGATATCTATTTATAGCCTGGAACCAGAATACACCTTAAGTATACCCCCTTTTTGCTCTTAAAGTATTCAACTGATTGATGGAGGCCCACCCACATTATGAAATGCAATCTGCTTTATTTAAGGCCAACTGATTTAATCACATGTAACTATTCCATAACAACTACTAGACTAATACTTGGCCACACAACTGGATACCACAGCCTAGCCAAGTTGACAAATAAAATTAACCATCACAGGTGATCTGGGGAGCTGGAGAACTTGAGATACACAGGTACCAGACATCTAGGTGACATTTAAATATTGTTATGCTGTGGGCTCCCATCCACTTAACGCAGTGCTTTGTATCTGCTAGGTGCATATTAAATAATTGTGCATCTAAAACAAGAATGGATGAAAGGTTTGTTGAAAATACTAAAGTGCTAGATAACATTAGATATTATAGCTAATTATAAGATGCCAATTACTGAATCCACCAGCTGCTTCACAGGAGAATGATGGGTAGTCTGTATCCATCAAGACTGCAGCCTTGGAAACTCTATGGGAAAGTTTTAGTCTGTCCTATACGGTTGCTCTGGGTCGGAATTGACTCGACGGCAATGGGTTTGTTTTTGTTGGTTTCCTTTTAATGACTTCTCAGGTTTGTTTCCAGGGAGGAAGTGAGATGGGATACAGATGAAATATGATGCTAAAAACCCAGAGAGAGCAGAGTCAGGGAGTAAGGAGAGCTGAAGGCTCCTCTTCTTACTGTAGCTGAGAGGGACTCTGCTGACTCTGGATTTTGAAAGAGAAGACCATTTCCATATTTTTAACCCTCTGTTTGGAGTCTGGTATCCCTTGGCCCTGTGTTCAGTCCCAGAAGCAGCGCATCCCTTCAGTCGTGTTTTCTCTCTGGTCTGATGGTCCAGGAGTCCATTCCCTTCCATCTTTTGCAGAGAACTGGCTCACGAGTTTTGAGTTAGCATAAAGCTAATTCTAGGTCCTATCCCTAACAAGCCTCCTTGGACTACCAGGGGGCTTCTGTGATTCTGCAGGCACGTGCTGTTCCCTGTCCCTGTGACTATGCACAGCATTCCACAGGTGGCCCCCTTCTATGAGAACTTGGGTGGTACATGCAGGCCATTGGCACTGGGCCTGAGCTGTGATGAGAGGCCCAGGAGTTGCATGTGCTTTGTTGCCTCGTTGCTTGAAAGTTTTCCCTGATGAATCCTATTTTCTATGTACTGCATGGTGCCTTTGATCAGTGGGATTCTTTTCAAAATGCGGCTCAGGCTCTCCAGGCACCCAGAATGACAGAAGGACAATTTGCCCTCTGCGAAGGACAGAAGGATTACAATACAGAGACCTTCTCCCTGGAAGCAGCAGAGCTGGCCTGTCAGTAGAAGAAAGAGTGGGAAGGAGAGAGGCAAGAAAAGCAGACTACTCTTTTTTTGATGTTAAAGAGAAGCTGATTTCCACCTGTCCCTTGACAGGGAATATGCGATTGTAGCTGATACTTTTGTCCCCACTTCCAGCAGCATTGGCTGGTTGTCAGGGGAAATAGGGATGGAGTTGCTGAGGGAAGGTTCTCTCTAGCTCCTAAAGGAGGATGCAATGAGAGGGATGTTCCTGGACGGGAAGTACAAGCCGCTGGATTGTTGTTAGCATCTTGTGTGAAACACATGACAGTGCTATGGACAGAGGCTAGTGCAGGTACAACCTTGTGCCTGGAGGGTTCCTCCATTCTTCAGTGGCCTCCAGTTTAGTTGTCTACTTCTCCCAGTGCTCAGGAGAACCTGCTAAGGCCCCAGAGCAGATGCCCTCTCTGCCTCCTACTGGCAGAAACTGCTTAATCTGGGCAGGTGATGCAGCCTTCTTGTCCCAGGAGTGCTGGCTAGAGTAACTACAGGGGCAATTGATTTATTTTACTGCTGAAATGTGACCTTCCCACAGATGGAAAGTGGCTGGTCTTGATCCAATAGTATCGAGTTGCTGAAGCTGGTCTGCTCAAATTGTAGAAAAACTCCACACAATTGATTAGCCCAGGAAGAGAGAAGAGGCTTGACTAGGCAGACCCAAGATGGCAGGGGCAGGCACAGATTAAACCCATGGGTCTTCAGTAGCTCAAGTAAGGGAATCCTTCATCCTTGGCCTCATACACATCTTCACAACACTGTGGTTCAGATCCCAGCTCTGGAACCAGTTAGTTAATCCTGACTTCATATTTCCCTTCCCTAATACACTAGATGTATGGACTTGGTACTTGACCTCTTCTCATGAATTCTTATATTAATAATTTTCGTATTGAGTAGCTGCTATGTGTCAGACACTGTGGGGATAAGTGGTGAGTGAAATAGCCGGTCCCAAGCTGTAACATCTGCCAAATCTAGCACCAGTGTAGCGTAGCTGCCCAACAGATGCCCACTTAGTAGGGCCACAGGCTCTCATGCTTTACACTCCAGGCACTTCCTTCAGGTCCTGAGCAATCTCCCACCTCTTTCTACACCTGTAAGGAAAGTTTGACTCCATTTATGTTCTGGATATGTGAAAAGAGCCAAAGGTACACATGGGAGGGAGGCTGCCTGGCTTTCCTCTCCAGCAGTTTAATTGGGAAAGAAACTTGGTCTGAAGTGGCCTTTTGTGTTCTGTGAAAAATGCTGTTTTGTCTTTCCTCAGAAGGGGACCAGAAGCAGCCAGAAGCTCTGCCTAGGAGAACAGAGGGGCAGCTGTCACCTGAGAGAGGCCCGAGCATATAACATGCAGATACAAGGAAAGGAGGGCATACTTGGCTAGAACATTAGAATGCTCTTGGCTTTTATCAATCAGTGACCTGCTGGGGAAGTGACTTGTGTGTTTCCTTCTCCTTTTCCTCCAAAGCAGACACTTTAGATCTGAAAATTCTAGCCCTTACTGGTAACTTCTATAAACAGAAATAAAAGACAGCTCTGGACACCTGAAGGCGGCTCTTTAATCTTTCTTCCTCCATGCCTGCCTTTCCAGGGCAGCCATTTGCTAAGCATGTCAGCTCTGATCTTTTGCTGTGACCTCTCCTGGGCTGCCTGATGCCATGGTTGTACTGTGCCTAGGTGCCACACATATTCCCAAAAAATAGTTATTTCCAGGTAAACCCATGCCATCAGCTCTTCCTCCTTCTGAAATATCATTAAAATGATTGCCAAGGAATAAAATGTTAGAAAGCCACAAGGATACAGGGAATATGGAAAACCATGAAAGAGATCAGCACATTCTTACAGAATGGAAATCAGATGCAGGAGTGGTCATTGACACATGAGAGAGAGGAAAGCTATGGCTTCAGTACCCATAGAGAAGGCATTGATGAGAAATAAGCTGAGGGCCCCAGAAGGCATGGCAGATAAGACTAATGCATGAGGATGGTTGAAAATCTGTCTAGAATTTGTTAGAGCTTGTTTTGGTCCACTTTGTTTTCACACTGTTGATAAGGGATAGATTCTTGTCCTAGGGTTGTGGGGAAGGCTGAACACTAGACAGATGAGATTGACAACTGTTTATTAGTCACATATATTCATAGCCCAGAGATGAATACATCACATGCCATGCAGGACCACATGGGAACTGCACTCAGGAACTAGTAGGGGCTACAGGAGGCAGGCTTTGTAGTATCAAGAAGGTGGGGTGCCCCTTGGTTCCTACAGGAAAAAGTGAAGGGCTTGTTTGAATAATTGCATGGATTGGCTGGGAACTGAAACCTGCTATTCAGGGATAAGCAGGAGCTCAACTGGTCTATCTGATAAGGAGGGTTAGGGGTTTTATTTGTTGGAGCACAGTGAGGAAGACAATTTGCAATTAGGCCATCTGATATTCTGCCAATGTCATCATATGTCAAGGCAGCACATACAATTGAATCTTAATTGTAGGACTTATACCACAGAGTCCCTGCTTTCCTCCCCTACCTCTGTAGACAGATGACAACCAGACCCCTCCCCTCCAATACTTCCAAGATCTCTCTTTAAGAATCGAACCTGGAGAATCTCTGGATATGAGGACATCATGAACCACAGACAGTGGACATAGATACAGGTGGAAAATATTAAACAACTAAATTAAATATATACATTCTGAATGGTGAGTTTGCTGTGGCCATCCCTGTCTGCTCTGCTCTCAGATGCTCACAGCCAGGGCCTTATCCCTGGCAGGAGAGGTGGCTTCTTCCCTGGTAAGACTAAACAGGAAACGTTTATGGACCTTGGTGTTTGAGGACCCCCTTAAATATTATAAGTTGATAAGCCTGACTCAGGCATATAGAACTTCTCATCACTTATTTTTACAGTAAATCCCTGGTTGTGAACATGGACTTATGGACAACTTGTACTTGCCTTGTAATGTTATGTAAATTTGTCCTCTTAAGAAACCAACCCCTACTCACAACAAATTCATCACAATTACCTTCATTTGCTGCAGGTGCAGCTTTTAAATCATTGCAAAGTTTACAGCCTTTTTTTTTTTGCGTGAAAGTAAGGCTAAATCAGAACCATATGTATCTGTTCCAACTTACCTACAAATTGGACTTGAAGTCACACTTAGGAATGGATCTTGTTCACAATCCACGGGCAGCCTGTATTTATTTTTAATTATATATATATTTTTTTATTATCGAGAAGTTAACTTGTCTGAACTCAAACTGTAAATTCTGTCTCCCCGCAGCAAGTAGCAGCTAAAGTCTCAATTCAGTTCCTTTAGGCATGGCAGGACTGCTGAGATTCTGCCCTAACAGGTGGGATTCAGGAGCCAGCCAGTGATTGGGTCAGAGTTATACAGAGAAATGGGCTTTCCCCTCTCTGGCTCTCTTCTTCCTACATTGCCCTTCACTGTCTGTGTTTCCCAGTACTCAGTCCTCTGGCTCTTCAAGCTTATGGGTTTGTATCAGAATTTTTACACTCTGTGTGCTACAAAAAAGGACCTGTTTCCAGACTAGGAGCTGTAATAGAATGAAAAATTAGTGAAGGGCTCTTCTAAACATCAACTTCTTCCTTTTCTTACCTCTGGTCACTTTTCAATGTGTTCAGCAGTTTTTCATGTTTTGTTTAGGGTTTATAGTAAGTAGTCTTCAGGGGTGGGGAGTTTGGTCAGACATTACTGTATCATCTTGTTTTAAAAAACTCTTTAGTAGTTTTATTCTCCCACTACTTTATCCACCTTACTTTAAATATTAACCAATAGCCAAGGATCAGCAGACACTTGAAGAAAGCATCCCACATAAAAGATGAAAAAGTGAACAAAAGAAGGAGGTATAGGACTCAGGAAACAGAGACACTACATAGAGCAGAACAAAATTCAAAAATAATTTCTCAACTATAATATTCTCAGGCAGGCAAAAATATTTCATCCACAAAACAAAGGCAGGATATTATTTTAAAGATAATCAGAAAACTAAAAAAAAAAAAAAAATCTTTGAAATTAAAGAAATAGAATCTCAGAAATAAAATAACTATTCAATAGTGGAAGACATATCTTATAAAGTAAAACAAAAAGAAAGACATGGACAATCAGAGAGAAAATATAGTAAAATTAGAGATTCACTCTAGTAGAGTAAATATTTGAGTAATGGAAGTTTAGAGAGAGAGAAGAGAAAAAAGAGAGAGAAAGAAATAATACAAGAAAATATCCCTGAAGTGAGAGCTGTGATTACCTAGCGTCTAGATAAACTGGTTGTCAAGTCTGGTTATCAAGAGTCTAGATAGACCAGTTCTGACTCATGGCAACCACATGGTGTTAGAATAGAACTGTAGTTCATAGAGTTTACAATGGCTGGTTTTCTGAAAGTAAATATCCAGACCTTTCTTCCAAGGTGCCTCTGGATAGACTTGAACCTCCAACCTTTAGTCTAGCAGTTGGGGTATTAACTATTTATGGGGTTAGTAAACTATGGGCCACAGTCCAGATTCATCCTGCCTCTTGGTTTGTAAATAAAGTCTTATTGGAACACAGCCACATTCATTTGTTTATGTATTATTCAATATATTATTATATATTGTTATATATGGCTGCTTTGCTACAATGGTAGAAATGAGAGTTGCAAGACTGTATAGTCCACAAAATCTAAAATATTTACTATCTGTTCCTTTACAGAAAAAGTTTGCAGAGTCCGTTCTAGATTTTAAAAGTCTGCCATTGACAAGAGCAATGAGTGTAACAATATCCAGACCAAGGACACTACTGAGAATTTTCAGAACACTAGGACAAAAGAGAAAATCCTAAGAGAGAAGTTCACACATAAAAGATCAGAAATCAGATGAGACTGAATTTCTCAAAAGCCACAGTAGAGACAGGAGTGATGCCTTTAAAATACTGCAGGAGAAACAACTTTCAACTTGGAATTCAATCCAGTGTAAGAATAAAGATGTTTGCAGATAGTCATGCCTCCAAAATTTTGCTTTTCATCTGAGGAAGATATACTTCAGTACTATAAGAGAGCAAACCAAGATAGGGGAAAATTTGAAGACCTCTAGCTCTAGTGATGTAGTGGTTAAAGCATTCAGCTGCTAACCATAAAGTCAGTGGTTCCAACCCACTAGCTACTCCATGGGAGAAAGATGAAGTAGTCTGCTTCTCTAAAGATTTATAGCCTTGGAAACCCTATAGGGCAGTTGTACTCTGCCCTTTGGGCTCACAAATGAGTCAGGGTCAACTTGATGGCAGTGGATTTTGGCTTGTTTATGCAGGATAAAACCCATAGCCATCGAGTCGATTCTGACTCATAGTGACCCCCATTGGGTTTCCAAGACAGTATATCTTTACTGAAATAGATTGCTTCATCTTCCTTCTGCAGAGTGGCTGGTGGGTTAGAACCACCAACTTTCTGGTTAGCAGTCAAATGCCTTAGACACTGTACCACCAGAACTCCATGCAAGGATAGTGATGGGAAATCCTGAGCCAACAACACTGCTCCAGGCTGAGTGAACAGGTCCAGAATGGAGCAGGGCCAAGGAGGGCTGTGTGCGGTGGGGGTGAAGGGTCTGATGGCTTGTCTATGTATTTAAACAAATGGAGAAGAGCATTGAGAGAGGTTTACAGAACCATGGAGTATTTGTGAACACTTTGTACTAGTTATATAAAAAACTAACTAAATCACAAAAAATGTAATTATTTTCAGGAAAAATAAAAATGTACAAGAAAGGATATATAATCATAGTACTGACTCAACTCAACAGTGAGTACTATTTACATAATCAGGCAGGTAGCTGCAGTGGTAACTCTCCCGCTGGGTGACCCAGGGAACTCTTCCTTCCTTTTTGTCCCCTACCCCTAGGGAAGGCAGGTCCTGGAGTCACTAATCTGTTTGTTCTTTCAGCAATTCCAACACCTTTCTAACTAATTCTCTGTATTAAATTTCCCTGTATTGAATGATCTCCCTTGGGTTTATGGAGTCTGACCAGTACAGAAGGCAATTAATAATGTCTAAAACTGATAACTCAGGAAATGACAAGGTATGATAAGTTCAGACATTGTTGTGCAGTTATGGAGAGATGATGGGAAGGTGAGGGAAATAATTTTTGGTGTTTTTTTTTTTTTTTTTTGCCTTCCCCAAGAGGGGACAAAGGAACTCTGGTGGTGCAGTGCCTAAGGCATTTGACTGCTAACTAGAAGGTTGGCAGTTCACACCCACCAGCCACTCTATGGAAGGAAGATGAGGCAATCTACTTCTGTAAAGATTTACTACCTCGGAAACCCAGTGAGTGTTGTTATGAGTCAGAATCTACTCGATGGCAGTGAGCAAGAGGGGACAGTCTGGCCAACTTGCTTCAGTAATGCAATAAAGGCATTGGAATAAAGCAAACAGAAATAGCAGTGTAAATATCATGTTCAAAAATGTAGAAGAAATACCAGAAGACAAAACAAAACAAAAACCCCTCACAGTGAAAAGTGAAAAGAATTGAAAATGTTTGGCTTTGAAGAGATGAAGTTGGAGTCGGGGTTGAAGAATGAGAGGTTAGAGAAGGTGAATTCTTCTTTTGTTATATCTTTTATAATATTATTTGGCTTTAGATCCATATATTACTTTGAAAAATTGAATACAAACACCCAACCTTCTCCTGGTGATTAACATATTTGTCAGTATCTAGAAGCATGCACCTGCTAACCAAAGGTCAAAAAGTTGGCAGTTTGAATCCACCCAATGGCTCTGCCATAGAAAAGACCTGGCAATCTGCTTCTGTGAAGATTACAGCCTAAGATGTCCCATAGGGCAATTCTACTGTTACATAGGGTCAATAGTCACCATAAGTCCTAAGTGACTCGACAGCACACAACAACAGACTAGTGTAGTCACTGGGTGCCATATTTCCATGGATAGGAACACCAGCAAGTTAAAGACAGGAGTGAGGTGAGATTGGCTAGTAGGGTTCTGAAGAGGAGATCTAAGTTGCTTATTTAGTAGAGGTATTCACTTGAAAAGGGAGAGAATGCTGGGGATGACAAAAGCTGCAGGATCCAGGTAAGGGGCTGGAGACAGGATCCACACCCTGAGGCAAAACCACAGGATCCAGGTAGGATTTAGGTAGGGGGAGGGTGGAGAGGTTTTGAACAGCTAAGGGAGATGAGCTTCTCTCTCAGTTTGTCCTACTGTGGTGGCTTGCGTGTTGCTGTGAGGCTTGAGGCTGTGCCACTGGTATTTAAAATCCTAGGATGGTTGCACACCGTGCACAGGTTTCAACGCAGCTTACAAAGTAAGACAGATTAGGAAGAAGGAAGAGGCTATCCACTCTCAAAGAATTGGACAGGGAAAACCTTATGAATAGCAGAGAAACACTGTCTGATACATTACTGGGCAACTTTATAAATAGCTCAGAAACATTGTCTGATACAATACAGGAAGATGAGCCCCTTATGTTGGAAGGCTCTCAAAATATGACTGGGAAAGAGCTGCCTCATCAGAGTAGAATCAACCTTAATGATATGGATAAAGTAAAGCTTTTGGGACCTCCATTTGCTGGCATGGCACAACTCAAATTGAGGAGAAACAGCTGCAAACATCCATTAATAATCGGAACATGGAATGTATGAAGTATGAATTGATGAACATTGGAAGTTGTCGAAAATGAAATGGAATGCATAAAGATTGATATCCTAGGCATTAGTGAGCTGAAATGGACTGGTTTTGGTGATTTTGAATCAGACAAACATATGATCTACTATTCTGGGAATGACAATTTGAAGAGGAATGGCATGACATTCGTCATCACAAAGGATGTTTCAAGATCTGTCCTGAAGTACAATGCTGCCAGTGATAGGATAATATCTATATGCCTACAAGGAAGACCAGTTAATACTACTATTATTTAAATTTAGGCAACAACCACCAAAGCCAAAGATGAGGAAATTGAAGATTTTTATCAACTTCTGCAGTCTGAAATTGACTGAACATGTAATCAAGATATGCTAATTATCACTGGTGACTGGAATGCAAAAGTTAGAAACAAAGAAGAATCACAGCTAGTTGGAAAATATGGCCTTGCTGACAGAAATAATGCTGGAGATCACATGATAGAAATTTGTAAGACCAATGACTTATTCATTGCAAATACCTTTTATAAACACAACAGTGGCTATACATGTGGACTTTGCCAGATGGAGCACACAGGAATCAGATTGACTAAATCTGTGCCAAGAGGTGATGAAAAAGCTCAGTGTCTTCAGCAAAAACCAGGCCAGGAGCTGATTGTGGAACAGACCATCAACTGCTCATATGCAAGTTCAACTTGAAATTGAAGACAATTAAAACCAGTCCATGAGAGCTAGAATATGACCTTGAATGTATCTCTCCTGAATTTAGAAACCATCTAAAGAATAGATTTGATGCATTGAACACCAATGACCAAAAACCTGAAAAATTGTGAGATGACGTCAAGAACATCATCCATGAAGAAAGCAAGAAGTCATTAAAAATACAAAAAAGGAAGAAAATACCAAAATGGTTGTCAGAAAAGACTTTGAAACTTGCCCTTGAAAGAAGAGTAGCTAAAGCAAATAAAAGAAATGACACGATAAAAGATCTGAACAGAAGATTTCAGAGAGCACATAGAGCAGACAAAGCCAATTACTATAATGAAATGTGCAAAGACCCAGAGTTAGAAAACCAAAAGGGAAGAACACGCTTAGCATTACTCAAGCTAAAAAAACTGAGGAAAACATTTAAGCCTCAAGTTGCAATACTGAAGGATTCTATGGGTAAAATATTGAATGATGCAGGAAGCATCAAAAGATGGAAGGAATACACAGAGTCACTGTAAGAAGAACTGGTCAGCCTTCATTTCAGGAGGTGGCATTATGTTCAAGAACCAATGGTATTGAAGGAAGAAGGAAGAAGTTGAAGGTACACTGAAGGAATTGGTAAAGAACAAGGCTCCAGGAATTGACAGAATACTCATTGAGATGTTTCAACAAATGGATGCTCTGCTGGAGACACTCCCTTGGCTATGCCAAGAGATTTGGAAGATAGCTACCTGGCCAACTGACTGGAAGAGAACCATATTTGTACCCATTTCAAAGAAAGGTGATCCCACAGAAAGTAGAAATTACAGAACAATATCATTAATATTGCATGCAAGTAAAATCTTACTGAAGATAATTAAAAAATGGTTGCAGCAGTATACTGATAGAGAACTTCCAGAGGTGCATGCTGGATTCAGAAGAAGACATGGAATGAAGGATATCATTGCTGATGTCAGATGGATCTTGGCTCAAAGCAAAGAATACCAGAAAGATGTTTACTTGTGTTTTGTTAACTATGTAAAGGCATTTGATTGTGTGGATCATAACAAACTGTGGATTACATTGAGAAGAATGGGAATTCCAGAAAACTTAATTGTATTCATGAGGAACCTGTACATAGACCAGGAGGCTGTCATTTGAAGAGAACAAGGGGACACTCCATGGTTTAAAATCAAGATGGGAGTGCATCACGGTTATATCATTTCATAATACTTATTCAATCTATATGCTGAGCAAATAATCCGAGAAGCTGGACTATATGAAGAAGAACATGGCATCAGGATTGGAGGAAGACTCATTAACAATCTGCGACACGCTGATGACACTACTTTGCTTGGTGAGAGTGAGGATGACTTGAGGCACTTACTGATGAAGATTGAAGAACACAGTTTGCAATATGGATTACATCTCAATATAAAGAAAACAAAAATCCTCATAACTGGACCTATAAGCAGCATCACGATAAATGGAGAAAAGATTGAAGTTGTCAAAGACTTCATATTGCTTGGTTCTACAATCGACACTAATGGAAGCAGCAATCAGGACATCAGACAACATATAGCACTGGGAAAATTGGCTGCAAAGGACCTCTTTCAAGTGCTGAAGAGCAAAGATGTCTCCTTGAGGACTAGGATGTGCCTGGCATTTTCAATTGCCTCTTATGCATGTGAGAGCTGGAAAATGAATAAGGAAGATTGAAGAAGAGCTGATGTTTTTGAGCTGTAGTGCTGGTGAAGAATGCTGAGAGTACCATGGGCTGTTAAAAGAACTAACAAATTTGTCCTGGAGGAAGTGCAGCTGGAATGCTCCTTGGAAGCTAGAATGGCCAGACTTTGTATCACCTACTTCGGTCATGTTATGAGAAGGGACCATTCTCTGGAGAAAGATGTCATGCTTGGTAAGGTGGAGGGTTGAAGAAAGAGTGGAAGGCCCTCAAAGAGATGGACTGACACAGTGGCTGCGGCGATGGGCTCAGGTATAGCAGGGATCGTGAAGCTGGTGCAGGACTGGGCGGTGTTTCATTCTGCTGTGCACAGGGTCACTGTGAGTCAGAGATGATTCGATGACACCTAAGAACAATACAACATTCACTTGGAAGAGGTGCTCCCATGGAGTGTGTTACATGGATCACATAAAATAAATATAGTGTTCCCTTTCTAATGCATACAGCAGGGAGTATAGTACACAGATTTTCAATTCTTTTAGGTAGATGAGATATGATAAGGAAGAGACACTCCTTTTTCTTCTACCTTAAGCTTAAGGTAGAAAAATTCTGTGGTGACTTCTCTCTGGGTGTCAGTGTAGGCAACTGCCACCACCAGCAAACTTCAGCCCAAGGAATAAGATTGCAATGGTTCACTCCTTCCTTTGCCCCTCCTTAGCATGGATCATGATGATGTTTAAGCATATGGACCACCCTAGTTACAGCTAGGGGAAGTAATGATACAGTGGTGGAATTCTCTGGTAGCGTAATGCCTAAGGCACTTGACTGCTAACCAGAAGGTTGGCGGTTCAAACCCACCAGCCACTCCTCGGAAGGAAGGTTGGGCAATCTACTTCCGTAGTGATACCTCCTCGGAAACCCAAGGAGGGGTTGCTATGTGTTGGGTTCGACTCGAGGGCACATAACAACAACAACAACAACATGCAAGAGACTCAGGTTAAATTCCTGGCAGACACACTTCAAATGAAGCCACCACCCATCTGTCAGTGGAGGCTTTTATGTTGCTGTGAGACTGACCAGGTTTTAGTGGAGCTTCCAGACTAAGACAAACTAGGAAGAATGACCTTGCGATCTATTTCCAAAAATCAGCCAGTGAAAATCCTATGGATCACAATGGTTTGAAAAGAACACTAGGCAGAATAAAAGCAACACCACATTGAAATTGGGGGTATTAGATGCAATTTGCTCAGCTTCCCTCTTCAATCTGGATCTTGCCTCATCTCTCAAAGTCTGCTTTTCCCTGTCCAGGATCTGAGTAATGTACAGTTGTAATCTTTCCAAACAACACCTTCCTTTAAACTTCTCTCTTTTCTCTCTCCTTCCTCTTTCTTTTCCAAACCCTTGACTCTCTTATCTCCTAGTTTTGAAACAGGTTCAAGGAAAGTACCCAAATAGAGGTTGTAGTAGTTAAGGTTGAGTGTCATCTTGGCGGGGCTGTGGGTTTTGAGTGGCTGGGCAGCTGGATGTAGTTATTCCCCATGATAAGATTGTAAGCAACTCCATGGTGGAATCTGCTGTGAGCAGCTAATTAGCAGCCTTTGGAGTATGAGCTGCTTCTAGTATATAAAGCAAAGTTTTAAGAAAGGTCTCTAGCTTTTGGCACATCTGGATCCTGCATTTGGCCAAATCTTCATCTCAGTGGCTTGCCATGTGGCCTGCCAATCTTGGTATTGTTCCCAGACTAGTAGCCTGCTGTGCTGTCAGCTAATTTTAGGACTGTGCCATTTTACTTGTCAGCCTCAGCAGCCAGCAGCTATGTGAGTCAGAAAACACCTCTGGCTCTAGTGGTCCTGGGACAGAGATGGAGCTGAATCTCAAGGTCAAGGGGTCTTCACTGAGCCCCTAGAACCGGTACTTTGAACTCAGACTTCAAGCCTCCTGAATTGTAAGAGAATAAATTGCTTGTAGTGGTGTTTCTGTTATAGCAGCACCAGAGAACCAATATAGAGGCCTTACCTATGGATTTGTTCCTAGCCAACTTTTAATACAACTCCAAAGAGTGGCACCATTAAAACTAACCCCACATCTTTTTTTTTTTTTTTTATTGTGATTTCAGTGAAAATTTGCAGAGCAAATTCACTTTCCATATAGCAGTTCACATATACTTTGTCTCATGACATTGACCACAATTTACCACAATGCAACAGCTCCCCTCCCACTTCCTTCCCATAGTTACTTCTTCCCTGTGTTCATCCCTCCATGCACTCCTGCCCCCTGAGCTGTCTCCCTGTGCATAAACAGCCCTTCTTTCTCCCATGATTGTTCTCTCCAAAGAGTGTATCTACCTCAGGTATATATGATATCAGGTTTATATGTTCAACTCATATGCCTGTGTTTTGTTTGGCTGGAAGCCACAAGTGTGGCTAATACCACATCTTTTCTTCTCATATAGAAGGTGTAGTAGAAAGGTCAGGCATTACAGTCAAACATATACAAATTAGGTCCTTAAATATTTTTTTGCAGCACCTCTTCTATGTAGCCTCACTTTTCAACTCTGCTCTATCACAATACAGAATTATATCAGCACAGTGATCAAAGACCTTGAGGTACAAGCAAGCTAGTCCTGGTCTGGGTAATTTCTAGAAACAGCTTATTCTCTGTAAAGTGAGAAGAGATGGAAAAGGTGTGACCCTTGTGGTTTGTTCTGGAAAGGGGAGGGGATTATAGTTTCCACAGAACATTCAAATATCCATGCACAAATGGTTGAGAGGGAGCAGAGCAATGGTGCTGTGGTTTGGAGCTCTGCTAGAGGACTGAGCCTTTAATGACGGCACATAACAACAACAACAACAACATACTTTCAAAGCTTCCTCTGGTTCTTAGTGTAACTGAAGGGTGGGGAGGGATGAAGAAGAATGTTGCCTATGTTGTTTAATGTAACAGGTTAGTAGTTTTTTTTGGGGTTCTGAATGGCAGGCTTTAGTTTAGTTTGGAAGAGAGAGGTTATGATAAAGGGGCCTACGTGCTCTGCTCAAATAGAATTGTTGGACCTCCATTCACCTCAGCCACCCCCAATCTGTCAGTGTGGAGGCCAGAAGTGTCTCAGGGAGATAAGAGATGGGACAACCAGCCCCAAGTTCCTGATGAGTTCCCAGAGGTCTGGAAAGAGCTGGCCTGAAATGGGATCTCCTGTAGCAGAAAGGTTGAGAGGCTGGAGGAGCAGTGGTGTCCGATTTTTCAAGAGGAATGTTACCCCGAACAGTAGGAGGAATGCTGGCGTAGTGGTAGAATCCTTGCCTTCTGTGCAATCTGTAGGCAATGCGCCTCAAGTAAGGCCCCCACCCATGTCAGTGGAGGCTGTGTGTTGCTATAACGCTGACACATCTCAGCAGAGTTTCCAGACTCCGATGGACTATGAAGAAAGACCTGATGATGTACTGAAAATCAGCCAATGAGAACCATATGGGTAACAATGGTTATTATTGTTTTTTGTTATTGCAGAAAGTCTGGCTTCACACACCAACCTTGGAGTAGAGCTGTTAGGAGAACTAAATGCAAAAGTGGCCAGGGTCCATGCTTAAGCGTGAAAAAGACTCAAGAGAAGGGAAGCAGCTAGAGTGGTGATTATGGCTGGAGTGCAGAGAAAGCAAGTGATAACTGCCAGGAAGATAGAAACACCTTTCTCTCTCTGGAGGGCTCAGAAATATTGGGGATTGAGCCAGGCTTCTTCCTGCTTATTCTGTCATTGATTGAAGAAACTTACTGAGTACTTTCTATGGGCAGGCACTGTCTGGGTACTGGAGCCACAAGAGTAAAATAAGACAAAATCCTTGCCCTCATTTTATTTTTATCAAATTGATTCCAAGTCCTTTTGTCTTACTAGCCTCTCTTTAAAAGGTCTCCTTTCATCTAATTAACCCCAGTAGCTAAGTCTTGGTTAGCAGCTCTCAAAGGTGAGGGCAATATGCTAAGTATATTTCTTCTGCCTTTCGTTAATGATGACCGTTTATTAAGTGCTATATGCCAAGTATTCTGTCAAGCTTCCTGTATATTTCAGTTAATGTGACAATAGCCCAAGTCTGTCTGACTCCAAAGTCCTGTCCTGGACCATGCTATCATCAAACAAATAGTAGCGTTTTAAAAGTCTAATTTACTTTGCACCTCCAGCCCAGCCAGTTGCTGTCAAGTCAGTTCTGACTCAAGGGGCCTCGTATGTGTCAGAGTGGAACTGCAGTCCGTAGGGTTTCCAATGCTGATTTTTTTTGGCAGTAGGTCACCAGGCCTTTCTTCTGGTATACCTCTAGGTGAATCAGAACCTGGAACCTTTTGGTTAGCAACTGAGCCAGTTAACCATTTACATCATCCAGAGACTCCATGGCCAGCCAGTAGAGGGCTATTTTCAAATCCCCTTCTTGGAAGGAAGGAGAGTTTTAAACATTCTTTCTCCTAGGGGAGTTTCTTGATTTTCCGTTAAAGGAAACAAGCCACTAGGCTTAAACAATGCCACTGTTAAAGTATTTTCTTTCAAATGTTAAGATATTCCCTTTCAAACTCTGGTTTCTTATTTACCTGAGTTTCTGGAAAGTGATTTTTGGGATGGCACCAACCTTTGACATGTTAATACACAAGTGAGCACATCTTTAAACACCAGACAATAAAATCAAGTTCCCCACAGAGACTCCCGAAGATCAGATGGGGATAGGAAGTGAGGTGGAATATGACATGGTCTAATGGATCCAAGAAAAATATTCCCATGCTTATTAGGATATAATTTAGGCCATCTCCAGGGATGTTTCAGAGAAATCCCTGAAAGAGAGAAAAATGGTAATTTCGTATTCCAATTACCAGCGTGCTCTTTAATTCAAATGAAATGCCCCCAGTGTGTTGGATGCTTTATAAGTTCCATCACAAAGACATGCCCCCACCCTCAAGGGACTTCCATCAAGAGAAAATGTGACACATTGGGTCCAGAGTGGGGAAGACAAATAATGCAGAGGAGAAGGGCACTGTAACTTTTCCTTACGGCAGAGAGCAGAGTGACTGAATCCGGATTAATCTTTTTTCTCTTTTATGGAATCTCTTGATGTGGGACAGCAGTAATGCTTTCTTTCTTTTGGTTTGTGCAAGCTGATCTCAGAATCAAGTCTTTGTGCTAGAAGTTAAGTAAGAGCCACATAGGCTTTTCAAGACTTTGTTGTTTTTGTTAGGTGCCATTGAAACACTTATGATTCATAGTTACTCTGCACAACAGAATGAAACTGCCTGGCCCGCATGATTCTCAAAATCATTGCTGCTACTGTGACAATCCATCTTGTTGAGGGTCTTCCCTTTGTACTCTCCTACCAAAATATTTTAGAAATATGTAAAGAAAGTAATTTTTTTTTTTTTTTAAGTAACTGCCCTTGCTCATTCTCTGCTATGGAGGATGATAAATATGGAGATGGCAATGTGTGAAAAGTCTAGGTGAAACTAACTGGTTTGACCAGAGTCTGCTGGAATTATTTTTTCTGCCATGCACTTCTGTGGTTGTAGTGGTGGTGGCAACTTCAGCTCTTTCTTAGGTATCCATTTAATTGAATATAGTTGTGCTAGGCATACGCATCAGTTAAGATTATTTTAGACTGCAAGTAACAGAAAAACCCTTGTTAAATGATGTTTTTATAAAAAAGTAAAATTATGACTTCATACAAATATAGAATGAATTTAATTCATTAATTAATGAAGGAAGCAGTAAGATATTACAACATGTTCAAAGGAAAGTCCAAAGAGCAGATACAGGCAATCACTCAAAAAAAAAACCTACTGCCATTGAGTTGATTCTGACTTATAGGAATCCTATAGGAGAGAGTAGAATTGCCCCACAGGGTTTCCAAGGCTGTAAATCTTTACAACAGGCTGCTTCACCTTTTTCCCATGGAGCAGCTGGTGGGTTTGAACCTCTGACCTTTTGGTTAGCAGCTAAATGCTTTAACCACAGCACCACCAGAGCTCTTATATATATATTCGTGGATACTGAAATGAATTCGTTTAATAGAGTAAAACTGTGGGAAATAACTTGCATTTCCGCTAGACAAAATTCAATTGTATGTTTATGCATAAGAATCATTTGCATTGCTGGCAGTTACACATAATCTCTAGAGTTGTAAAATAGCTCAATAACAATGAAAGGTGTACAGACCTCATAGAATCAGATAACCTGAAAGAGTGCACTAGACAATACTTAAGTTTTCCATTGAAGACAATTGGTTCATTCCAAAGTCTTTCAGTTATTTTTCCCTTCAGCCTCCAGTGGCTTACACCAGGAAGGAGTTTATTTTTGCCATATACCAATGACTATGGAGTGAGGCAGTCCAAGGCTGGTGGAGTGGTTTATAGGTACATCAGGCCCAGCCTCAGACCTCTTTGCTCTTTTACCCTTAGTTTTATTCTCATGATTGTAAGATGATCGCCATGCCTCCAGGTAGCCCATTTTGAATTCCAGGCAGGAAGAAGGGGGAAATATCCTAACCCTTTCCTCTTGAAACTTTCTCTTTATTTTGGGGAAGAGAAACTTTCCTCTGGGGTCATAAGAATGGAAGGTGAGCATTCTGACTTCTTGCTTTCTAACAAAGAAGACAGCAAGGAAAAAAAAGGAACCTATTGGTTTTTGGACAGTCAGCTTATAATATTTGCTACACTATATTTAATCTCTTATAATGGTGATCATAAGAAGAATTTCTTTCCTCAGTATCACAACAAAAACCAAAAAACCCACACTCACTGCCATTGAGGCGATTAGACTCATAGCGACCTCCCACCCCTTGGGTTTCCGAGGTGGTATCTCTACGGAAGTAGGCACTATGCCACCAGAACTCATTAATATTATAAATAAACTTTTATTTGAGATTTTAGAAATAATTAGATGAAGTGTTAAGTATATGGAGCTAATAGGAGCTCTGGTGGCAGAGGGCCTAAAGCATTTGACCTCTAATCAGAAGGCTGGCAGTTCAAACCCACCAGCCACTCCTTGGAAGGAAGGTTGGGCAATCTATTTCCATAGTGATACTGCCTTGGAAACCCAAGGGGTGGGTCACTATGAGTTGGATCCAACTCCAGGGCAGTGAGGTTTTTTTTTTTTTTTCAGATATGTAGCTTATAATAAGTTTGTGTGTCAACTTGGCTGGGCCTGGTTGAGTGGCTGGGCGCTGAATGTAGTTATTCCCCATGGTGAGACTGGTAATTAACTCCATGGTGGAATCTATTGGAGCAGCTGAGTAGCTGCTTTGGGTATGCAGTCTGCTTCCCGTATATAAGAAACAGCTTTGGGGCTGGTCTCTAGCTTATGGCACGCGTGAACCCTGCATGTAGCCAAGTTGTTGTTCAGCAGGCCACCCTCCTCTACCAATTTTGGGACTTTCAATGGACTTGAATTGAATGGCCTGCAGTGTGGTTTGGTAATATCAGGACTGTGCCTTGTTACTTGTCAACCTTGGGCTTGTCAGTCTCAACAGCCAGCAGCTGAGTGAAGAAAAGTCTGCAGCTTCAGTGGGCCAGGAGCAGGAGACAGAGCTGAAGCCCAAGGTTGAGAGACTTTCACCCAGCCCCTAGAACTTGGACTTAAAGCCTCCAAACTGTAAAAGAATAAACTCCTGTTTGTTAAAGCCATCCCATTTGTGGTTTATTCTTTTCAGAGTAGTACTAGGTAACCAGAACAGTCAGATCACAAAATACTGAACTTAAATATGACATGGCACCTAAGGCATTTGACTGCTAACCAGAATGGTTGGCAGTTCAAACCCACCAGCTGTTGGTGGAAGGAGATGGGACAATGTACTTCTGTAAAGATTTACTGCGTTGGAAACCCAAAGGGGGATCACTATGGGTCAGAATCGGCTTGATGGCAATGAGTTGTTTTTTTTGGTATTCTACCTGCCACTGGGAGAATTAGTGACCAAAGCTCCCAGTTTGGAAAATTCCTGAGGCATATAGAGTTTTTGTAAAGAAAAATCCAAGTAGTTGAGTTGATACATTGAAAGAATTTTTTTTTCCTTCACTCATCTTTTTGAGAGTAAAAATTGAATCTGAAGATCTAATAGCTAAAACTTTTGTGACTGTAGGTGGAATTTGTAGTAATGGAATGTTTGAAGTGTTGTGTTTGATCCAGGAGGGTTATTCTTTTGTGCTTTTTATCTTAGATTTTCTATTCTTTTTGATGGGGAAACAGGCATAGACACGTGAGCATGTATTCCTAGGTAGTGCTTAGGAAAGACTTACCTGTCATCTGGAGTAGTTTCTCCTCCACTTTGGGAACAGACACACTCAATGCTGTTTACATGCATCACTGCAACTTTCTACATCCAGATTTCTATTCTGTGGTCTTTGTCTCTGCTTTGTATGAATGAGCTGAGGGTACCGATAGTTAACTCCTCATGAGCTGCAGTGGGGATAGCCTGGGTTTTAGGTTTGGTTGATGTATCAGACACTTTGTTTCAAGAAAATGTCTCAGATGACACTTGCATAGGATTATAGCTACAATTTACTGAGTGTTGTTATCTTGGTGTCTAGATCTGATAACCTCCACCCACCTGTTAGTTTATTGGACTGTGGTGGCTTGCATGTTGCTATGATGCTGGAAGCTGTGTTATTTCAAATACCAGCAGGGTCACTCATGGTGGGCAGTTTTCACATGAGCTACTAGACTAAGACAGACTAGGAAGCAAAGCCTGGTGAT
>NW_006921675.1:3357137-3378566 GCF_000298275.1 Orycteropus afer afer | reverse complement strand
GCAAATGTTGTTGTTGGTGTTGTTATGTGCCGTCAAGTCAGACCTGAGGCATAGCAACCCCTCCTTGGGTTTCCGAGGCAGTATCGCTATGGAAGTAGATTGCCTAACCTTCCTTCCGAGGAGTGGCTGGTGGGTCTGAACCACCAGCCTTCTGGTTAGCAGTCAAGTGCCTTAGGCACTACACTACCAAAGCTCCCTTTCCAAACATTAGCCAATGGAAACATTATGGAACACAGCAGAATATTGTCTGAGATAGTGCTGGAGTATTCCCCTTAGGTTGGAAGGCACTACACAGTGGCCTGAGCGATGGACTGGAGCCTGCCAATAAGCATGAAGATGGCACAGGACCGGGCAGCATTCTGCTGTGTTGTACATGGTACCGCCATGAGATGGAGCCGACTCAATGGCAACTAACAACAAAGACGCAATCACACATGTCTTGCACCAACTGATTCCCTCCTCACTAGTGGAAGTGGCAAGAGTTCTGCAGCTATTGAAGACTAGATATATGACTTCTTCCTGTCTTGAAAGCTGAAGCATTAGCCCTGGCTGGTATAACCCACTCTGTTACCAGTGGGCTCTTCCATGGAACAGCCTGTCATCTTTTATAATGTCTTTGTTCTTGATGCCATTCCTGCTACGTGAACCTCAGCAACTGCCAGTTCTACTTCACAGCTTCCTCATTTCTGTTTCTCTGTGGTTGGTTTTCTTCCTCTCTTTTGTCTCTGCCCTTTTCTGTTTTAGTGTCCATTTCTCAGACTTGCTTTGTTTCTTTTTATTCCTCTCCCTGTCTTTTGGCTTCTGTCACTTTCCTAGGCTCTTTATTTTCAGAATGCAATCAGGAGGACCATCTCCTCAGGACATTGACTTCCAGTGTTTGGGAATTCTGCTTTTTAAAGGCAAAACCAAGTACCGTTCTTTATTTCAAAATATACATAGCCACAGTGGGTGGCAGAGGCCTGTAGGGATCTAAGCCACTGCAGTTCAAAGGCTGTTCACTGATTAGCACCCAGAAGAGACCAGGACAAATATATTTCAAGGCTTTTAACCTTGCATGTGGGTGTCACGATGCAGATTGTCCATTTAAATTTTGATGAATAACATGGGGCTAAAGAACACTTAGGAGCTCTGGTAGCATAGTGGCTAAGTCACTTGCCTGCTAACCAGACGGCTGGTGGTTCAAACCCACCAGCCACTCCTCGGAAGGAAAATGGGGCAATCTACTTCCATAGTGATAGCGCCTCGGAAACCCAAGGAGGGGTCGCTATGAGTTGGGGCCGACTCGACTGCACATAACAACAACAACAACAACAACAAAGAACACTTGACTCTCTGGAAAATGTCAATGGCAGTGTAACAGAAGGGAAAAAGTATGAGCTGATTGGAGAAGTCAGCGGGTCCCTCAACCCTCACAGTGGACAGTCACCTCTGAGGCGTCAAATTGATTAATTTCTGGCAATCATGTGTGTAGAACCAGGTGTGTAGAACTATGGTCCATAGGGTTTTTAATGGCTGATTTTTCAGAAGTAGATCACTTTTGGGTGGACTTGGACCTGTGGCTTTTTGGTCGGCAGTGTGTTAATCATTTGCATCATTGAAGGACTCCACCCATGAATCAACGGGGAGTAAATGAGCTTTAGGTGAACTAGGAAATTCTGACCATCCTCTATCTGAATGTGGGTAGTGGAAAGAGCCCTGAACCCCAAATTAGGATCCTTGTTTCGCTCTTGCCTCTGATTTAAAAAAGAAAAAAAAAAAAGAAGTATGACTCATGCTTTCTGTCATCTCTCTGGGCCTTGCTTTTTTAAATGATTAAATCTATAGTTTTCAGGATCTTTTCTAGCTCAAGACATATGAGTCTACAATATCATAAGTGTTTCTATCCTCAATGAATTAAATTAGCTGAACCCCACTGAAGAACAAGGACTTGTGCTCATAGGTGTATTTAATAAGACAAGCATTGAAAATGCTGTGAAGGGATTGCATTAGGAAGAGCTGTGCTTTGTAGTTGGCCTCAGAAAAGTTCTTTATTATCAAGTCAGACTAGAAGGTCTCATACTGTTTCTTATGCATCCTTGGAGTTTTGGATTAAAGAGCTTAAGCAACTTCAGAAAGGAAACTTCAAAAAACATAAGATAGCACAGGGGCTTTATCTCTCACCCTTTATTTTCCAAAAAGTGTTAAAACAAACAAACAAACAAAAAAAAAACCAGAGGCTGGACTCATAGAGAACAGACACATGACTGAAACAGAGATCTGGGACCATGAAGAGTAATTGCTTCCAAGTTGTAGGCCAGTTTAGGAAAGGATCAGTGAAAAAATGAGAGAGGGATCCTGATATTAGGATTCTGGACTTGTTGGAGCGAGGACAAGATGAAACGCTAGCTTTAAACTATAAGGTAAACAAAACATCGCTTCCCTTTAAGCCAAACAATGCTTCAATTTCTTGTAACACTAGCAACAGTAATTATAATTACTAGTCAAGATTTATTGAATGTTGATAGCCAGATACGATGTCTACATGCTTTCCTTCACAACTGCCCTATCAGGTGGATAATATTATAAATGAAGAAATGAGGCTCAGAGGAGCTATTTGCTCAAGTTCTTAGAGTAGGTTAGGCATCAGATTTTGAGGCCACATCCGTCTAGCTTTAGACTTGGTACTCTTATCTGTTTTGCTGTAAAATTCACTGCTATCGAGTCAATTCTGACTTATAGCCATCCCTCCTTGGGTTTCCGAGGAGGTATCTCTATGGAAGTAGATTGCCCAACGTTCCTTCCAAGGAGTGTCTAGTGGGTTTGAACCACCAGCCTTCTGGTTAGCAGTCAAATGTCTTAGGTACTACATCACTAGAGCTCCCCTGCTTTGTTACAGGGTCTCTAATTTTTCAGAAGGCTATGGTCTCACTCAGCACACCTGCTGCCATTGGTGTTATAATTTCTGGTGCAGTGTTTTTAAAATGTTTCTTCTCCTGGAAACCTGGGGTTACTTGGAATCTCCTAGGGTTCTGTTGGGGGGACTTGCAAATGGAGTTAGCCTTTAAGTGCCGTGTGAAGTTACTGCCTTCCCCCAGTCCTCATTTTTTATGTTTGTGAACTGTTTATTTTTATCCCTGACTTCAGGTCTTTTTTCCTTTCCTTCTCCAAATTACATCTTCATCTTTCTTGCTAGTGCAATTAGACTCTGTTCCAGAAAGCTAAATATGCAAATATTTCTGGCTAAAGGAGAAAATTTATTTTATCTGTTTAGTTGTAACCCAGACAGAAAAGAATATAAAGATGAGATTTTTATTACATTTTCCATCCAACTTACATCTCTAATCCCATTGCCCTATTTTCCCACTAAATACTGTGTGGTTGTAAAGAGCTCCCTCAGGAACCTCACATATGGAGTGGAAGAGGGGAGGAGGAAAGATCCAGGAAGACTGGGTAGAATTTGGGTTATGGTTATCGCTCTGTCAAAACGTTGTCCCCAATTCCTAGAAATTAAGTTTTCAAACATTGTCTCTGTGGATTTTTCCTTTTTGCATGGGAAATTCTTAGCAACGAAAGAAGAAGAAACACGCTCTTCTCAAATTTATTCTGAGTTATGTTTTCTTTTAGTGATATTTTATTGTGTTTTTGGTGAAAGTTTACACTTTCAATTAGGTTCCCATCTGACAATTTCTGTACAAATTGTCCAGTGACATTAGTTACATTATTTCACAATGTGTCAGCATTCTCTTTAACTGTCCTCTGGTTGCTCCATTTCTAGAGCTCTAGTTTCCCTGCCCCCTTATCTTCTCATCTTTGCTTTAGAGCAATTGCTGACTTTTTGGTCTCATATAGATGTTTTTTTAAAGGAGCACTGAACTCACAGGTAATAGCCTTTATTTTGGGTGCCACGCTGTTATTTCACTAAAAGGTGACCTCAGAGGTTAGTTTTGGTGCAAGCTTTAGAGAGTATCTCAGGTGTAGTCTCAGGGAGTCCTCTCATCTCAATGGGTCCAGTAGATCTAGACTTCTTAAGAATTTCAGTTCTCTTCCATGTCTCCCCCCTGTGTGCCATTCTATCTGGTCCCTCTGTTGTGGCATTAAGCCTGGAGTTATATTTTTGGATTTAAGTGTGCAAGTGTGGTGTGTGTACTAGCCCTGGCCTCAAAGTCAAGGATTCCAAACTCAAATTTCCATAAGATATCAATCAGGTGACATAAGCAAGCTAAAGAGACCTGAGTTAAGGAGACAATAAAGAAGGGTGAGGACTGTGGAGGACACATGCCCCTTCCCAGCTCTGATGATTGTTGCCTTCTGGAATTGCAGGTTCCAGATCTTTTGATTTTTTAAGAGAAGCCAGAAGTCCAGACATTTATGTCAAACCTCTCAATTTTTGAATGCTGGAAACTAACTTTAAAAAAAATTATTAAACACTATGGAGGAGTAAAAAAAAGACATGTAGGATAAGTAAAACACATCTGTGTGCCAGATTTTGCACTGTAGGCTGCCATTTTGCAACTTCTAGAATTCTCCTGAATGAAAGTAGAGCCAGGATTTGGATAAAGAACAGAGGAGAATATTAGAAATTTGAAGTTTCAGAGAAGAGTCGTGGCATTCTGAAGAGTTAGGCTTCCTCCACAATCAGAGCTTACATGAGGGCAGAATTCAATGACTGAAGGAATTTTGAGCAGAAGCTGGAAGGCCATGTGCTGGGACTGTTGTAGAAAGAACTCCTACCTGACATGTGCTGACCTTCGGGTTTCTTCTAGCTCCAAGCGCCTTCAATTTTATGCAACCAAAAGAGTGCCATGAGGGTTAAATGAACAGACAAATTACTTCTACTTGTATGAATCAGCATTCACAATTGCTACTGCAATCGCTCCTTAAGAATGTCTTCAAAAGGATGATTGGTGTGTGGGTGGGAGGATTGCTGTAGACTTACTTACCTTGTGCTCTGTTTTCTGAGAGGAAATTAACCAGGATGAGAGACTCACAATCTAATTGGCATAAAGAAATGACATTTGAGCTGGGCCTTAAAGAATGGGAAGGATTTGGACAGAAGAATCTTGGATGTGAAAAAGCATAATCTTGGGTAAATCATAACTGTGAGTAAAATCGGAAATGATAAATATGCCTAGAAAATTCAGGCAGCCTCCCCATGGACAGATTTGACTATTTCTTTTCTTTTATTTATTTAAAAAGTATAGTATAGTGTCTAAGAGCTTTGCAAACATTAACTCATTTAGCTCTCATAATATTACTATGAGGTAGCTCCAAACAGAGCCTAGGTGACACAAGGTGTGTGATCAGCTGCCAGCTATAGTTTGGCAATTCAGATCCACCCAGCAGCTCAACAGCAGAAAGGCCTGACCAGCCACTTCTGTAAAGAACACAGTCAAGAAAATCCTATGGCCAGTTCTACTTGAAACACATGGGATCTCTATGAGTCAGGGCCTGACTCCATGGCAGCTGTCAACAACAACAGTTACAGACAATAATACTAGTTATATTCATATTATGGAGGATGAAATTAAGGCATAGAGAGCCATGGTGACTTGTCAGAGTTGCCCAGTAGTAACTGGCAGAGACAGGATCTAGAACCAGGCATTCTGGTTCCAGAGTTCATGTGAGAGAAGGCTAGAAAAGTAAGTGCAGGATGAGGTCAAGGAGGCATTTGAAAGTCAAACAGAGGTGTTTGGGTTTTCTTTGGTTGAACAAACACAACATCAATAAGAGAGGGATAACAGTGGAGGACGAGAATATGATATAAGGAAGGGACTCTGGCTGGGAAAAATCTCTCATCTTTCCCAAACTATCATCTTATATCTCCATATATTTATTAATCAGTTTTTTGGTGGGTGGACCCTTTCCCCACTAAGATATGATCCAATCTGATCCTTTGGAAAAAAGCTATGACAATCTGAATGTAATTTTTGTAGACAAGGGGAAAATACCTTTATAAATATGTCAGTATCCAATATTTAAAATCCCTGTTTATGCACTGAGTACCATCTCTGAACAAAGACTGATTATTTGGAGAGTTGGACCTCTCCACCTACCCCTGTTCTCCCCTTTCTCTTAACTCAAATTGCTATTAATTGAGTGGATGTCTACAAATGCAGTTGCTCTTCACTGAATTCTCTAAATTTTTTCTACATTTCTATTTTCATGTTAAGCAAATAAAGCACTGGATGTAAAGAATCATCCATTGGTTTTGTCTCTGTCCTAAAAAATTTACTAAGTGGTATGAGTTAGGGGGGACCTCTGGTAGCATAGTGCCTAAGGCACTTGACTACTAACCAGAAGGCTGGTGGTTCAAACCCACCAGCCACTCCTCGGAAGGAAGGTTGGGCAATCCTACTTCCCTAGTGATACTGCCTCGGAAACCCAAGGAGGGGTCACTATAAGTCGGGTCCTACTCAACGGCACATAACAACATGAGTTAGGGAGACTGTGAAGCCAAGAAGAGAATTTCCAGAGTCTTTGTGCTTGAAGTAGCGGGTTTTGCGCCTGATGTTTTCTCCTTACCCTGGTGTGCTGCTTAAGCGTTTGGAAGCTCAGCTCTAGCTAGAGCCTGAAGGACTGATTGCTAGCACAATTGCTCCTTAAGATGTCTTTAAAGGAAGGGAGGTGGAGGAGAACCGCCTGCTTGGTGCTCAGCTTTCCAAGAGGAAACTAATGGCAAGAGAAGCGCAGCTCAATTGGATCGAGATTCAAGAGAGCACCTGTGGGATTTGTTGTAATTGCTCCTCAGGACGCAAATTACACAAGTAGCCTATTTCTGTTCATTGCCAGCCCAGGGTGGCAGCTTAGACAAGCACAAAGTGTGAGTCCTCTCAAAGGCACCCTGGTATCCTAGCTTTCCCTCTACCCATGGCAGTATAGGGCTGGGCCCAGCATGAATCCTGCATGAGGTGACAGTCCCTCTAACAGCTCACAAACATTTCCTTTCTACAGTAGTAATAACCCTTGAGATTTGAACAGTATTTTCGGGTTCACTGAACATTTACTTACTTGTATCACTTAAACTTCAAACAACATTCCAGGCAGACCACTTTCCACATTTAACTTCTCCTTGCTCACTATCCAACATGCACCTACCTTGACTTCAGCTATTCCTACGTATTTCTACTTTCTCCTGGTGCTCAAAGGCACTCTGGTGTAGTGCCTAATGCATTTGACTGTTAACCAGAAGGCTGGTCGTTCAAACCCTCCTCAGAAAGAAGGTTGGGCAATCTACTTCCTCAGTGATACTGCCTCGGAAACCCAAGGAGGGGTCGCTATGAGTTGGATCCAACTCAATGGCAGTGAGTTTGGGTTTTGTTTTTCCTGCTTCCCAGTGCAACAAAATCTCAAGCATTTGTTTGGACTGCTGTGAATTGGATCCAAGTTTATACGGCACTTTCGGTTGTCTAGTTAGTTGAACTCATTAGAGGTAACCCGCTGCTGTCATTTCTGACTCATAGCCACCTCATAGGACACAGAACTACCCATATGGTTCTCAAGGCCGTTAATCATCATGGAAGCAGATTGCCTCATCTTTTTCTCCCACAGAGCAGCTAGTGGAGTCAAACTGCCGACCTTTTGGTTAGAAGGTGAATGCTCTAACCACTGTGCCACTAGACTTCCTTCATTAAAGGTAACCAAAACCAAAGCAAACTCACTGCCATTGAGTCGGATCTGACTCATAACGACCCCTCCTTGGGTTTCTGAGTCGGTATCACGATGGAAGTAGATTGCCCAACCTTCCTTCCAAGGAGCAGCTGGTGGGTTTGAACTGCCAGTCTTCTGGTTAGCAGTCAAGTGCCTTAGGTGCTGCACCACCAGCGCTCCCTTATTAGAGGTTGGGCAGCCATAAATGAAAATGCCTTGATTTGTTGTTCCTGTCAAAGCTACTTGCTTTCCTACATTTTATTTTTACTAAAGATCTCAAATAATAGTCCTCCAAGAAAAAAAAAAAAAAAAAAAGCTTTTTTAGTGGTGGCATTTGATGCTCTGTGCCTAGTTATGATGGGGAATTTTTTTCTTATTTTTTATTGTGATTGAGTGAAGGTTTACAGAGCAAATTCATTTTCCATACAGCAGTTCATACACATTTTTTTTATGACATTGACAGTAATTCCCCACAATGTAACAGCTCTCTTCCCTTTTCCTCCCAGTAGTTACCTCTTATCTGTGTCCTTCCCTGCCATGCATTCCTGTCCCCTGAGCTATCTCCCTGGACAAAAGCTGCCCTTCTGTTCTCCCATGATTGACCACTCCAAGAAATGTATCTACCTGATGTAAATGTTCAGCCCTTATGCCTGACTATTTTTGGCTGGAAGCAACAGAGTGAGTTCAGTTCCAGATCTGAACGGTAACTAAGGGCCACAGTCTTGGGGGTCTCACTAGGCTCTATCAAACCAGAAAACCTTGTCTCTTTTTTTTTCCCAAAAAATGATTTTGAGTTTTGTTCCACATTGTTCTTCCACTCTATCCAGGGTCTCCTGCACTGATCCCCTTCTGAATGGTTGACAGAGGTAGCTGGGTACCATCTAGTAGTTCTTCTGGCGTCATGGTCATACAGCCTGAGGATCAGATAGTCTACTAGTCCCCTGAACTAACTTTTTCCATGTGTCTTTGATTTTCTTCATTTTTCTTTGCTCTGGACAAGGAGAGACCATGATGGGGAATGTTTTTGTACCCATTCCAAAGAATGGTGATTCCACAAAATGTGGAAATTATCTAACAATATCATTAATATCACATGCAAGTAAAATGTTACTGAAGATAATTAAAAAAAAGTTGCAACATGTATTGACAAAGAACTTCCAGAAATGGAAGCTGGGTTAGAAGAGGAAGTGGAACAAGGAATATCATTGTTGATGTCACATGGATCTTGGCTGAAAACAAAGAAATATGTTAACTTGTGTTTTATTGACTATGCAAAAGCAATCAATTGCATAGATCATAACAATTTATGGATAACATTGTGAAGAATGGGAATTCCAGAACACTTAATTGTGCTCATAAGGAACCTGTACATACACCAGGAGGCTGTCATTTAAACAGAACAGGGAGATACTGCATGATTCAAAATCAGGAAGGGAGTGCATCAGGGTTGTGTCCTTTCACCATACTTATTTAATCTGAGCAGATAATCCAAAAAGCTGGACTACATGAAGAAGAACATGGCAACAGAATTGGAGGAAGACTCATTAACAACCCGAGATACACAGATGGCACAATGTTGCTTACAGAAAGTGAGAGTGAATATGAAGCACTTACTGATGAACATTAAAGACTACAGTCTGCAGTATAGATACACTTCAACGTAATGAAAACAAAAATCCCCACAACTAAACCAATAAGCAGCATCACGATAAATGGAGAAATGATTGAAGTTGTCAAGGATTTTATATTACTTAGTTCCACAATCAACACCAATGGAAGCAGCAGTCAAGACATTAGATGACATATTGCACTGGGCAAATCCACTGCAAAAGATCACTTTCAAATGCTGAAGAGCAAAGATGTCTCCTTAAAGACTAAAGTGCGCCTAATCCAAGCTATGGTATGTTCATTCACCTTATATGCATGTAAGAGCTGGACAATAAACAAAGAAGAGCGAAGAAGGGTTGATGTGTTGTGGTATTGGCGAAGAATACTGACCATGGACTGCGAAAAGAACTTACAAATTTGTCCTGGAAGAAGTGCAGCTGGAATGCTCCTTGGAAGCAAGAATGACCAGACTTCATCTTACCTGCTTCAGTGATATTGTGAGAAGGGACCATTTCCCGGAGAAGGATATCATGCTTGGTAAGGTGGAGGGTCAATGAAAAAGGGGAAGTCCCTCAACAAGATGGATTGACACAGTGGCTACAATGATGGGCACAGATATAGCAAGGATTGTGAGGCTGGCACAGAACTGGGCAGTGTTTCATTCTGTTATACATAGGGTTGCTATGAGTTGGAAATGACTTGATGGCACCTAATAACAACAACATGTGAGAGTGAAACAATTTTCCAGTTGCATCACCAAAGTCTATCATTCATGTAGCCCTCCTACCTTCCACTAGATGTTTATTGAAGGTTTTCTGCGGTTTAAAGGAGCTCTGGTGGTGCAGTACCTAAGGCATTTGACTTCTAATCAGAAAGATGGCAGTTCAAACCCACCAGCCACTCCGTGGAAGGAAGATGGGACAATCTACTTCTGTAAAGATTACCTCTTGGGAAATCCAATGGGGGTTGCTTTGAGTTGGAATTGATTCAATGGCAGTAGGTTTGGTTTTGGTTTCTGTAGTTTAAGCACTGGGGTAGGCCCTGGGAATACAAGAGGAAGATAAGGATTCTCATTGCTGAGCCTGAGGAGGGGTCTAAAGATGAAGTCACAGGGAACTAGCCAATGGCAGGTGATTGCAGGACAGCAGGTGCTGAGGGAGTCAAATAAAAAGGAAAAGAAAGACAGAGAAATATATAGAATCAGACTCTCAAGTGACAGAGATTTATAGTCATGGTAGAAGGGTTCAGGAGAAAGAGTAAACCTACAGTCAGCCTTTGGAGGAACACAGAAAGAATACTTTTGGATGCTCTCAAACATCATAATTGATTAAGTTTATAATGCTCACGTAACATAGTTTATGCACACTGAAGTACATATTTCTGGGTGAATGTCAACTGTTTGGAAAGCTAGACCTTTCCTGCTTGCTGTCCTGTTCTTTCTCCTTCACTGCTTATTTTATTTTATCTTTTTAAACTCATATTGTAGAGAATAAAAGTTTGGGGATATTTATTTGACACTTGTCTCCTTCAGTAGATGTTCCTTTGTTCAGTATGTGCCAATATATATGTACTAGGTAAAGAACTGTTCTGATTTTAGGATGAACTGGTGGAAAGATATGATGAGCATAGCTAAAGACAAATTGAAGCAGCTCTGTGAGTTAATATTGTTAGAAATAGATTTTATAACTAAAATGTAATTCAATGATTTTCTAGAGGAGCATGTCATCAGTTTCTTGATATGATACAATTTTCTATCTCTTTCACTCTCTTTAAAATAGTTTTTTTTTTTTTTGCTATTATAAAGTGTCTGTTTATTATTTTAAAAATGGAAAATACAGAAAAGTAGAAGGATTAGCTCTGTATAATTCTCCCACCTTAATACAACCCTTTCTAGCATTTTGGCATGTTTCCTTCTAATCTTTTCGTGTGCATGTGTTTCAGTGTTGGCATAATTATATGCCATATTCAAAATAGTATATGCATCTTTTGGGAAAAATCTGATTTTAAAAGTTATGAAAGTAAAACATTCTTTGCAGAAAATGTGATAATACAGAAACGTATAAAAAAGTTCATTTTGGCAATATGACAGAGTAGATGTTCAGAGAAATTTCTACTAGGACAGCATTAGATAAAAGACAGAAAACCCTTTTAATTTAAGGTTGAGTTAGGGAATACTAAGAGAATATATCTGAGGCAAAGTCACAGAAATGCATGCTCTGGGGCTGGTATTTGCCCAAGGATATCTTTTGATCCCTGTGACCTAAACTCTGAATTGAAAAGGCCACTTACACTGGGGATAAGAGATTAAGTAGGAGTCTAAACAGATAGAAGGCCAGAGAACATCTCACCCTCAGTAAAGCTGAGACTCTGTGAAAGGCAACTTACTCAGGGAAGCAGGTGGGCTAAGAAAAAACAGACCTGGTTGGTAAATGAGACTGGAAGGCAAAGTGGGGGGACCTCTAAGAATTCCTAAGGCATAAATATATACTTGAGAAGGGTTAGGGCTAGAATTCATGCTGTTCTTTGGCCTAACAAAAACCTGAGTTGAAAGTTTAGTTTAAAGTGGTCTTGAATTGGTTGTTCCAAAGTACTTAGCAGGGGAAAATGCAAATTCTTTTGGGAGGAATTCATTTTAAACTCGAGCCACAGAGAATTCACAGATAAAGTTCCAAGCAATATAACTTTACAGGTGTAAATCACAGAACATATGAGGGAACAAGATGTGAAGAAGACTCAGCAGAAAACAAGAACATAGAATTAGACTGTAAAACTACATACGTTGAAATTCTCAGTGATGGAATGTAAAAGAAGCGTGTTTAATGTTCAAAAAAATTAAAAAGGTTACTGAAAGTATATGAAGGGAAAATATATTTTTTCACATGTAGAAATGTAAAACATAATGAAGAAAATTAGAAAAATGATGGATGGGTTGATAGTAGATTAGACAGAACTGAGGAGATACCTAATGAACAGGAAGATAGATCTAGCAGATTTCCTAGAATTCATCATAGAAAGGCAAAAGACAAAAAAAAAAAAAAAATCCAGCAATGATTGTTTACCTGAGACATACCAAAACATAAGCACACAGAAAGGTTAAGTTAAAACACACACACACACACACACACACATAAATATATACATACACATGCAGGCAATTAATGACCAATGAAAATTGGTATAGTATGTATTTTATATTGTCATTAGGTGCCGCGGAGTCAATTTTCAATTCACAGTGACCCATGTGACAAGATAGAACCACCCCATAAGGTTTTCTGGGCTGTGATCTGAAGCAGGTCTTTCTCCCACAGAGCTACTAGATGGGTTCAAACTGCCAACTTTTGGGTTAGCGGCTGAGCCCTTAACCATTGAACCATCAGAGCTCCTATTTCAAGGCAGAAAACTTTATTAGAGCTGCAGAAGGTGTCTAAATATTAGTAAAACTCCAGTTTGCCTGGATGATATAACAATTTTAATGTTAAATATGTCTAAATACATAGTTATTAATTGATGTAACTCCAAGGAGAAATAGGCAAATACATAATTAATTCTGGGAGATTTTAACACATACCTCTCAATATTTGATAGATCAAGTAAAAAAAAAAATCAATAAGAACAGAAGATTTAAACAGTAAAATTAGCAAGCCTGATCTAATAGGAATATAAGGCACACCACCCAATTAATGGAGAATATGCATAGTTTTTTTTTCATTCTTTTTTCTTTTTTATTATAAGAGCTTGTGTTACATTCAATGTTATGTGTACATTTAGTTTCATTCCCCATTCACCATGTCCAACCCTAACCCAGTCTCCTCCCCTCCCTACCCTGTAACCCTCCCCCTGTGCCCCTCATATTTATGCACTCCTGTTTGTCCTGCATTTCCTCACTTTGAATGTTGGTCCTCTGATGCCCTGTGGTCTATTGCTCTAAGGGATGTATTACCATAGAGTGTGTGGGTGCGTCATCCTGGGTTGAATGGTCTGCATATACATCTTCTTAACTATTGGGCTGAAAGCCAGCCCCTGAGGGTACATTTTATTCCAGGAGCAGAATGTATTCCAGGGCCATAGTATTGGGGGTCACACCAAATTTCATCTGACCAGTAACTCTGGTCATTATTGAGTTTTTGGATTTTGTTCCACATTTTCCCTCCCACTCTATCCAGGATCTCCAGATCTGATCCTCTCCTGAGTGGTTGGCATTGGTAGCCAGGCCCCATCTAGTTCTCGAGGGCCATCATGTCCTATGTGGCTGATTGCTTCCAAATGCCTTTTGTTTTTTGCGTTCTTCTTTGCTTCTGATGCTGGGAGACTGTTAGCTGCATCTTAGATGGCCTCTTGAAAGCTTTTAAGACCCCAGTCGCTACTCACCAATGTAGGATGTGGAGCAAGGCTTTTATGTATTTTGTTGTGCCAATTGAGTCTGGTGTCCCCAGTACTATGGTTCTGAGATGGTAGATCTATATGCATTTTTATTAAATTCTAATGAAACATTTATAAAAATGGATTCTAACCAATTATTGATAATTACACATTTTAGAGATCTGCTGCTTACTATTCAGATGATATTCTGTGATTGCAAGGCTGATAAATGAGAAATAAAAACCAAAGGGATAACTTATGAAAACACACAGTGGCGAATTTTAACACTTCTAAATCACTCATATGTTAAAGAAGAAATAATGAGTATTTGAAAATATGCATGTGTGCCTGAACAATTTCTCTTAGAAAGATCAGCACAAGGCTGGTCTCCATGAGGCGGTGGTTAAAGATGTCCCAAATGTCCAAACTACCAAACCACTCCATCATTTCAGACATTAACACCTTCTCCTCTCAGTAATCTCCCCCTGTCTTCTTGTTGTTGTTGTTATGTGCCGTTGAGTTGGACCCAACTCATAGCAACCCCTCCTTGGGCTTCTGAGGCAGTATCACTATGGAAGTAGATTTGCCCAACCTTCCTTCCAAGGAGTGGCTTGTGGGTTTGAACTGCTGGTCTTCTGGTTAGCAGTCAAGTGCCTTAGGCATTACTCAACCAGAGCTGTATTTCACTGTAATGTCTCACAGAATGCACAGACACCCAAGGGATCATCTCATGTAGTGGTGGTAGAGACTGAGAGGCTGGCAAGTCCCAGGTCTGTAAGTAGGTCTGGAGGATCCTCCCCATTCTCGGGGTTTGACAAACTTAAATCAGCAGATCAGATGACAGCTGCTGTCCCAAATCCAAGGGTGAGATGACGATGAGCTAAAATGCAGAACCAGAGCAAGAGGGAGGGCGAAGGTGGGACCCAAGATATATGCCACCAGGGCTATTCCAACAGAAATACCCCAAGTGGAAGACTTTAACAATCATGAGTTTAAAAGCAGCTACTCAGTTGCTCATGGCAAATTCTACCATAGTGCGAATCACCAGTCATTATAGGGAATAACTAATACCAGCTGCCAAGTTGACACATGACCTTAACTATCACACCACCCTAAACAGGCATGGATAATAGGATTTACAATACATCACAAAATGGAGGACAATGGCTAGAAGGGCCACATCAAGCAATTCACCTAAACGTTAAAGCAAAAAGCAGTAACTGAATTGAGCACCATCCAATTTTTTCTTAAAGACTTGGATACATAATTAGATGTATAGATTCAATCAAGAAAGGGACTTCCCAAGAATCCTTGGAGAAGAATTTTTATTTGGGATAAGAGAAAGTAAGATTAGATTGGTTACCAGATTAAGGGATTGGCAAATTCTAAAGGGATGAAAGCTATGTTGTTTAAGCCTCTTTGGTCATAGTTTTAGGAGCTCTGGTGGTGTAGTGCCTAAGGCATTTGACTGCTATTCAGAAGGCTGGCAGTTCAAACCCACCAGTCACTCCTCGAAAGGCAGGTTAGGCAATCTACTTCTGTAGTGATACCACCTCGGAAACTCAAGGAGTGGTGGCTATGAGTCGGATCCCAGTCAATGGCAGTCAGTTTGATTTTGGTTTGGGTCATAGTTTTTGTTCAAATCTTAAAGATACCGTTCACTTTAGTCCATTTAAAAAAACCAACCCGCTGCCATCGAGTCAATTCCGACTCATAGTGACCTGCATTGGGTTTCCAAGGCTGTAAATCTTTATGGGAAGTAGATTGCTCAGTCTTTGTTCCACGGAGTGGCTGGTGGGTTTGAACCACCAACCTTCTGGTTAGTAGTCAGATGCCTTAGGCAGTGTGCTACCAGAGTACCTTACTTTAGTATGTAATGGTTTTTTATTTGGGAATCATTAGAAAATTTAGATATAGATTGTCACAGATTGTGGTCGTTGTAACCTATTAGCAATATACAGATTTTAGGTATCACTTGCAAGATTCTTTTTCCTTTAGAAATGAACAACAGAGAAATACTGCCTATTCAAACTTGTGGTACACAGTGGTGCTTAGAGGGAAATTTATAGTCTTAAATGTTTGTGATACTTAGAGGGAAATTTATAACCTTCTATGCATATCTTCCAAAAGAAAAAAGGCTGAAAATAAATAAATTAAACATCCAAATTATAAAGTTAAAAAGACAATAGACTAAACTCCCAAAGACATAGAAGAAATAAAACAATCAACAAAATATAGCAAGTAATGAAATATGAAACAAAGTTACAATAGAGGGGTCAACAAAACAGAATTTTTCTTTGAGAAGTCTTAAGAAAAATGGCAAATATCTGTCAAGATTCCTTAAAAAAAAAAAAAAAAATGGTAAAAGGCACAAGTAAACAATATCCAGAATGAAACAGGGGACAAAAACTATGAATGCAGCTGAGTGTTAAGATATTATAAAAGCATACTATGAATCGTTTATTGCAATCAATCCAAAAGTATGAGAAATGTTCCAATTCACAGACAGTATAAATTATAATAAAGTATAAAATGCAGGTAAAGCAGCCAGAATCCTCTTCCCTTTCTTGTCAGTCTTGTTTGCTATTCCATCCTTAGTACATGCCTCATACAAGGGTCTCAATAAATATTTGTTTAAATGAATATATAAACTCAGATACAGAAATTGTTGACATTTTGATGTATTTGTTTCTTTACATATATTTTAAAACATCATTTTTTGTGTATTGATTTTTAAACATAAATAACACTGATACTTTCACAGATATTAAATGAAAAATGATTTTTTGAAAAAGTATGATGGCAGACAGTATCTGCTTTGTTATTCTGTACCATTTTTTAAAAAAACAACTATGAATTTTAAAGCAGCTAATCTTATCTCATTTTCCTTGGCAGTGAATTGACCAATATGTTCTTCCTACTGTTGTGCTTTGGCAGAAAAAAATGGATTTTTCTAACAATTCTCCCAGGATGGCATCCTAGCCACGTGGCGTTTGGTCATTATTAGCAAGGACTAGAATAGCATTACTATTATTTTATGAAGTTATTAAACAAAATTATCAATCCCAACACAGCTGTGGAATGAGGAATGGCTCAAGATGGTCATTTCTCACACGCTGAAAGCCATGGAAACATAAGGAGAAAAATAGTGTGAATTATCGTAAAGCAAACATTTTCTTCTACAGATCTCATTTGAAAACACACAATACAACCCTAAGGTCTAAACTAAGTGGATATGACCATGAGTACTTTGTTATTACAACTTTGTTCAGATGAAGTAATTTTTCAAAAGCTTTTTTTCAAGAAAGCTACAAAAAACAAAACAAAAACCCTCATTGCTGTCAAGTCAATTGAGTATCTCTACAGAAATAGAGTGCCCAATCTTCTTTCCGAGGAGTGGCTGGTAGGTTTGAACCACCACCCTTCTGGTTAGCAGTCAAATACCTTAGGTAGTATGCCACCAGAATTTTTTAGTTCTTGAATATCTGGGGATGTCTAACTTTTTTTTTTTTTTTGTTTTTCCAAATGAAAGTAGAAAATTCTTGAGGACTCCATCCCTTCTCTCACACTCTCACAAACTAGTATTAAGTATTTTTCCAGGCCTGTGCCAAATTTTCAGCAGTGGGTGACTCTATGTTAATTAAGGTTTAAGTATTTTGAGCGAGTGAGTGTTTATGTGTACATGTGTATGTTGTTGAGGATGGACAGTGATCAAAGACCCCGCTAATGCTACCTGTAATACTTTTATTTATTTATTTAAACAAAGAACATTACCAATAAAATGAAAACTTATAACAATCTCTCAGTTCATACCATTTGTCCTTAAAGATTCTATAGACATTGTTTTATTGCCTTCTGACACTTATTTCAGCAAATTTATTCAACTATTGTTGAGTGCAGGGGATATGATGATGAGCAAAAATGGACCTCATAGAGCTTACAGCAAATTTGAAGGGAAAGATAGTAATCGAGCAATCACACACATAAAAAAAGAAACATACCTTTGGTAAGGGCTTTGAAGGCACCCTGGTAACACCCTGGTAGTGTTAAAGTGCTCAGATGCTAACAGAAAGGTTGGTGGTTAAAACCCACCTCCTACTCTGCTAGAGAAAGAGGTGACAGTCTGCTTCCATAAAGATTTATAGCTTTGGAAACCCTGTGATCCTATGGGGTAACTATGAGTCAGAATTGACTCTATGGCAATGGGTTTGATTTTGGAAAGGGCTTTGAAAAGGAAATATATAAAGCTTATGAGAACAGATAAAAGGAGAATTGGCCTGGTCAAGAGGTCAGAGAGGAGTCCCTGAAGAAGTGACTATGTGAAGCAGAAGAGCATTTCAGGCAGAGTGAATGGTAAGGGTTAAATTCCTATGGGAGGCAGCAAGCACAACACCTATGAGGAAGAGTTGGTGTTGAGGTAGCAAGCAGAGCTGGAGAGGTTTGTAAAAGTCAGACCACAGAATACCTGAAAAACTAAGCTAAGGATTTGTTTTTTATCCTGAGAGCAAAGGGAACTAATTGAAAGGGGTAGTGATATGACCAGATTTGTATCACAAGGAGGCCACTCTGAATATTGTGTAGAGAACTAAATACAGGAGATCAAGAGTGAAAGTTTGTTGTTGTTGTTATGTGCCGTCGAGTCAAACCCGACTCATAGCGACCCCTCTTTGGGTTTCCGAGGCAGTATCACTACGGAAGTAGGATTGCCCAACCTTCCTTCCGAGGAGTGGCTGGTGGGTTTGAACTGCCAGCCGTCTGGTTAGCAGGCAAGTGTCTTAGCCACTGTGCTACCAGAGCTCCCAGAGTGAAAGTAAGTAGACCAATTAAGAGATCATGGCAGTAGGCTGTGAGAGAGATGACAGTTGCTTGGAGAGTGAGTTGTAAAGATGAAGATGAGTTGTAAAGTGAGAATGGTTGTAAAGATGAAGAGGAGGAGGATATTTGAGAACCATTTAGGGCTAAGTGATGAATTAGATATGAAGGTTGAGAGAGAGAAATGTGTCAAAGACTGGGTTCTGGTTAAAGTGACTGAAATTATGATGGTGACAGCAAAGGGCCAGGTTTGGAGAGAATATCGTAAACTTAGTTTTTGGATGGGTTGTATTTACAGTTATTTAAAATGTATGAGTGGAGATGTTGAGTAGACAGTGATTCTGTAGATCTAAAGTTAAGGAGAAGTCCAAATTGGATATTTGATTCTGTGAGTCAGTGGCACATAAGTGATAAATAAAGCTCTGAGTGTGGATGAATGAGTACAAAGAAAGGAGAAGATGGCCATGATCCAAGCTTTGAGGAACATTCAACAATTAATGGCCAGCCAGAAGAGAAATCTGAAAAAGAAGATATTAGAGGAGTTGTCAGAGTGGTAAGAGGGAAATTAGGGAGATACTTATTATGGAAGCCAAGGAAAGAGGGTTTTTAGAAGGTTAAGAGTGGTCAACAATGTTAAGTGCTACTGAAAGATCAAAATCTAAAGTTTTTGTAGATTTTAATGACATGGGAGTCATTGTTGTTGTTGTTGTTATGTGCCGTCGAGTCGGCCCCAACTCACAGCGACCTTTCCTTGGGTTTCCGAGGCAGTATCACTACGGAAGCAGGATTGCCCAACCTTCCTTCCAAGGAGTGGCTTGTGATGGGAGTCATTAGAAATCTTAATAAGGGTTGTTTCAGTGGAGTAATGTGTACAGAGATCAGATTAGAGTATGCTGAGGCGGGACTAGAAATGAAAATAGAGAATCTGGGAATTTTTTGTTTTGAAGGAAAGGAGAGAGACAGAACAATGGCCAGATGGGGGCGTGGGGTGATTATTAAATCCAGGGACAGATGAATTTGCTTAAAAGCTAATTAAGGTAATCCAGTTAGAAGGTAAAATTTGGATGTTCAAAGGATAGTTGTTCATCTAATAATCCAATGAAGGGATAAGAGCATGGGTGGTTTTGGACTTAGATAAAAGGAGAAGATTTCTAATTGCAAAAGGACAGATGGAGAATGCGCTAGGTGGTATGTTCAACAGTGGGAAGATGAGATGGTTCTCTTTTGATGGCTTCTATTTTCTCTGACAAGTAGTACACATAAGGTCTCTGGCTGAAAATGGTGGGAAAATGTGTGTGAAGGGGGCAGGGCAAGGTGGGTGGAATTTGAAGGATATGTTTGAGATAGCTATGATAGAGAACAGAATTTATGAATGGAATTGAAATGTATGGGACTGTTGATCATGAATGAATACATCCAGACTACCCTATTGGGTGTCCTTCTCCAGCAGGACTGAGCTAGTGGGATGCAGGCTTGGAGAAAGTAGAGGGCTTGGCTCATTGAGAGTTGGGGCTTGACCAAATAAGAGTGAGACAGACAAAGGGGCCAAAGAGATAAAGGTATTGGTAAGAGTGCCAAGAAAACGATAGCCTATGGTATCTCTACCTGATACAGAGAAATGCAGAGAGAAGGAGAAAGGAGAGGGGTCAATAGGTTTGGGAGTCCCAGTGAGGTCTAAGAGAAGTACCAGTGCAAGTTATTGGATAGCTGAAATAATAGGAGGCTCTGTTAGAAAATGGGGTGTTTGAATTAATATTTTTGGAATTGAGGCAGTTAGTAGGGCTGGTAATAGCTGGCTGAGTTGGAGGAGATGAGTTGTTCAACAAACTGAGAAGCCATACTGGCCATACAGGTCAGGAGGAAATCTATACTCTAGATGTCAAATTCTTTAGTGAATGAAGATAAGTGGCTAGAAGTTTGGACTATGGTGAGAATAGGAAGATAGTGTAGCTGAATAGTATTGGCCCCAGGGCGTGCATTTGGATGTTATGGAAAATCAATTTCAAAGGGAACAGTAGAAGAGTTTTGACCTTGAGGGGAGTGGGGAAGGATGGAGCCAAATAATACAGACAGTAGACACAGAGATGATGGTGGACAGACTTTACACATTGAGCACTGACTTGTATAATCTGAGATGTGAGACATAGTGAATTCATCTTCAGGCATTTTGAAGAGTGTGAGCACTAGGCCTAAGGCTAAGGGACCTCTTTTTCTTTAGCAAGGTGACAATGTATCCAGAGACTATTGTCACATTACTCCTGCATTTCCTGCCTGTGAGGCAAAATCTCAGACCAATCTGATTTTTCCTTTTTTATGTTACTATGATTTTTATAGGAGCTCTGGTAACGTAGTGCCTAAGGCATTTGACTGCTAACCAGAAGGCTGGCACTTCAAACCCACCAGCCACTCTTCGGAAGGAAGGTTGGGCAATCTATTTCCGTAGTGATACCGCCTTGGAAACCCAAGGAGGGGTCGCTATGAGTCGGGTCCAACTCGGCGGCACACAACAACAACATGATTTTTATATGGCTGCTCAAAGATTTCAAATTTATTATTTAAATGTTGCTAGGTTGGGCAATCCTACTTCCGTAGTGATACTGCCTCGGAAACCCAAGGAGGGGTCGCTATGAGTCGGGTCCAACTCGGCGGCACACAACAACAACATGATTTTTATATGGCTGCTCAAAGATTTCAAATTTATTATTTAAATGTTGCTAGGTTGGGCAATCCTACTTCCGTAGTGATACTGCCTCGGAAACCCAAGGAGGGGTCGCTATGAGTCGGGGCCGACTCAACGGCAAACAACAACAACAACAACAACAGAATGAGTCTAGGGGTGAGTCTCTTGTCCATAATTTGGCCTGTAATACAATCTAAATATTCAAGTCTATCTAGTTTAGGAAAGCTTTCTTCAATTGTGTCTTGAGTCATTTCTTTTATCTGTATCAAGAATTCCAGTATTTATCCTGTAGGAAAGCCATTTCCTTGTCTTCTAATATATGTGTGTGTATATATATATATATA
>NW_006921675.1:3355572-3356621 GCF_000298275.1 Orycteropus afer afer | reverse complement strand
TTAGCAGGCAAGTGTCTTAGCCACTATGCTACCAGAGCTCCCTCTCAGCAAATTACCACTTGTAAAATATGGTTTGTTTGTTTTTTTTCTGAATTTTCGGGAACATACTCTTTCCCTTGATTTGCAGTATTTGTCTTAGACCTTGTGTTATATGCTTAAATTTGTTTATTTGATGTGAGGAAAGACTTACTTGAGCTGTATGGATTTCCATTTTCACTCACCATTATCTTAGATGTTGATACAATCCTCTTCATGGATGATAACTAGAAGGCAGATGGATGCATTGGCTCCTTGTTCAATTTTCATGAGTTTTCAGATTTTCCTTTGGTTTTGCTACTGTAATTTTACTGCCTGTATCCCTAAAGCTGTGAATTTGTGGAGTAAATGAAAAATTCCAGCATTCCCTCATGGCCAGAGAGTTTCTATCTCATCTTCTTCTAGAGACCTTTATTTGTGAACACCATCTGTCCCAGAATATAGTCCAGGAACAGTTTCCTCTATTTTCTACCTTATTTTTCCCCTCCGCTCTTGCCCTACAATCTCCAAGTTGGATAAGACAATTAGATAGCTGCTCAGGGCACACATTTTGTAAGTGAACCAAAACATCAGTGAGATGATTCAACTATGGGGTGCATTAATTCATATTCCTTTTTGTGACTCCTTATATAACTTGTAAAATATTAATCTTTTCCCAAAAAATATAGATAATACCATCAAGTGGAAATTAATTGAAAAAAAATCCTTTCCTTTGCTGTCAATGACCTATCTTTGGTTGAATATATATATGTTGTTGTTATTTGCTGTCGAGTTGGCCCCGACTCATAGCGACCCCTCCTTGGGTTTCCAAGACAGTATCACTACGGAAGTAAGATTGCCCAACCTTCCTTCCGAGGAGTGGCTGGTGGGTTTGAACCACCACCCTTCTGGTTAGCAGTCAAGTGCCTTAGGCACTATGCTACCAGAGCTTCTCTATCAATGGTTATATAGTTAAAATTAAGAGAATTTTTAAGTAACCCACAATGTAAAGTATTGGGGGTGAAGATTTCATT
>NW_006921675.1:3320341-3355472 GCF_000298275.1 Orycteropus afer afer | reverse complement strand
CCCAACCTTCCTTCCGAGGAGTGGCTGGTGGGTTTGAACCACCACCCTTCTGGTTAGCAGTCAAGTGCCTTAGGCACTATGCTACCAGAGCTCCTTGAATATATACATATATATATGTGTATACACACACACACACATATATATATATAGTGATTTACAAATAAAATGATTATGCTTCAGCCTTGTAGCCAGCCAGATAACTGTCATCTGGATTCAGCATAGGCAATTAGCTAAGATATATAGAAAGCAAATAATGTATGGCACAGTGCTGTGTTGTAGAGATTTTAACATAGGCATGAGGTAGAGTCTAAATTCCCCTTCCCTTGAAAATGGGCTGGCTTTGGTGACTTATTTCTAATGAATAGAATGTCATAAAAGTGATGCTACATGAATTCCAAGGCTAGGAGTAAGAACTACCTAGCTCTGTCTTAGGACACGTCTTTGAAGCTACCATATAAGAAATCTTGTTGTTGTTATGTGCCGTTGAGTTGGACCCGACTCATAGCGACCCCTCCTTGGGTTTCTGAGGCAGCATCCTTACAGAAGTACATGCTCAACATTCCTTCCAAGGAGTGGCTGGTGGGTTTGAACTACCAGCCTTCTGGTTAGCAGTCAAGTGCCTTAGCCACTATGCTACCAGAGCTCCTATAAGAAGTCTGTTGTGTTGTTGTTATGTGCCGTCGAGTTGGCCCCGACTCATAGCGACCCCTCCTTGGGTTTCCGAGGCAGTATCACTACGGAAGTAGGATTGCCCAACCTACCTTCTGAGGAGTGCCTGGTGGGTTTGAACCGCCAGACTTCTGGTTAGCAGTCAAGTGCTTTAGCCACAATAAGAAGTCTAGTGACCCTGAAACTAGAGAGGACATATGGAGAGACTAGAGATAGAGAAGAACCCAGCTATTCTAACCTTCCCAGCCCAAGCACCAGATGTGGAAGTGAGAATGTCTTTAACACAATTCCAGCCCCACCACCGTCTGCAACTGAGAACCCACCTGCTAATCCCACTCAACTCCTAGAGCAATGAGAGCTAATAATAAGAAATTATTGTTATAGTTTTATGCCACTCAGGAGTGATTTATTACACAACAGAATATGTTTACTATGAATCAAGGAATTAATTTTTAGTATAAATTTTAAACATGCCTGCCAAGAAATTGTTTCATTTGGAAAATTAAAACTAAAATTGAAGGAAACAAAACAAAACAAAACAAATAACCATTTATATAGTGGTAAACATTTTCCTGGAATAAAAACTAGAAAAAAAAATGAATGTAAAGACATTTTAAATAAGACTTTGTCATTGTATCTTCCCACCACCTGTCTGTCAGTTTGTCATACTGTGATGACTTGCATGTTGCTATGGTGCTGCTGCTATGCCACCAGTATTTCCAATACCAACAGGTTCACTCATGGTGGACAGGTTTCAGCAGAGCTTCTAGACTAAGACAGACTGAAAAGAAAGAGCTGGAGATCTGCTTGAGAAAATTAGCCAGTGAAAACATTTTGGATCACAACAGAACATTTTCTAATAGGGAGCTAGAAGATGAGCCCAGTAGGTTGGAACACATTCAAAACACACAGTGGCTGGAACAATGAACTTGAGTATACTGAAGATCATGAAATGGCACAGGACGAGACAACATTTTCACTCTATTGTACATGGGGGTTGTCACGAGTAGGATCTGACTCAACAGCAATTAAAAACAATTATAGCTTTATTCTTAATCAACATAAACGATTAATACCATCCATCTACAAGTGATTAAAACCTCTGAAATAAAAGGCAATTCCAATTCCAGTAAGTTACAAGGTTAATGTAGTAGTACATGTGGTAGATTCCTAATTTTGAACATTAAGAAAGAGATACATGATTCTTACAGAGGATCAATTTCTTTCTTCCCATCTGAAAGAATGTGGGACATATATTAAGAAATACTTGCTTGAATGGTCACCAAAATATTAAGTTCTTTGTGTGTCTGTGGGAAAGATGGGGAAAGGAAGAACAGCCTAGTGAAAGGATAATTGTCCATGTTTCTGGTTTGTATTGATCCTGGATATTGAAGTCAACATGCAGGTACGAGGAATAAGCTATTATTTTTTCAAGTGCTTTGATTATCAGGAAGAGAGAAATGAAGCATGAGATATATTTGTTTTCTCAGTCCAACTTCCTAGAATTAATAAAATTTCCTCCCTTATTTTGACAATTGTTTTTCCCATCAGCGTTTTCATTGTCATTGGGAGTCCTCGTCTTTTCCTATGTCTTCGTATGTGCATTAGTAGGGATTTGGGAGGCTGAAAAGGGGCTGATAGCTAGATGCAATTTAAATTGGAAGCTCTCATCTCTGTTATATAAAAATTAATAAGTTATCCACAAATGGGGTTTGGTTATCAGCTGCTGAAGACTCTGGCACCAGGAGACCTAAGATATCAGTGATGTAGTGTGAAGGAAGGAAGAAAGTGAGAGAAGGAGGGAGGGAGGGAAAGAGGGAGGAAAGAAACTAAGGGACTAAGGCTAATGGAGCCCCTTAGTAACATCATGGAAGCTCGGGTGGCATAGTGCCTAAGACATTTGACTGCTAACCAGAAGGCTGGCGGTTCAAACCCACCAGCCACTCCTCGGAAGGAAGATCTGGCAATCCACTTCCATAGAGATACTACCTTGGAAACCCAAGGAGGGTTTGCTATGGGCTGGATCTGACTCTACAGCCGTGAGTTCAGTTCGGTTTGGTTCAGTAAATCAGGAGAAGAGAATCTGAGGGGGGCCACTATATCACATATGGTGGTGCAGATTAGGCGGGATCAATGAGGCTGGCTGGTACTGAAAATCAGACCAAGCTCCATTTTTTTTTTTTTTTTAATTTGTATACATTTTCATTGTGATTTGGGTGAAACTTTACAAAGCAAATTCATTTTCCATACAGCTGTTTTTCCATACAGCTACCTTTTCCCTGTGTCCTTCTTTCCTATGCATTCTTGTCCTCCAGTCTATCATCTCCCTGTGCAGATACTGCCCTTCTGATCTCCCAAGACCGATTGTTCCAAGGAGTGTACCTACCTGATGTCAATGTTCATTTATATGCCTATCTATTGTTTGGCTGCAAGTCCCAGAAGTAAGTTCAATTCCAGGCCTGAAGGATGACTAGCAGTCACAGTCTTGGGGGTTTCACCAGTCTCTATCAGACCACTAAGCTTGGGTTTTTTTCTTTGGATTTTGAGTTTTGTTGCACATTTGTCAACCCACTCTATCTGCACTGCCTTTTCAAATGGCTGACACAGTAGCCAGGCACCATCTAGTTCTTCTGGTCTCATGGTCATATAGACTGAGGTTCACATGGTCCACTAGTCCCTTGGACTAATTGTTTCCATGCATCCTTGGTTTTCCTCATTCTTCTTTGCTCTGGAGGAGGAGAGACCAATTGTTGCATCTTAGATGGCACCTTGCAAACTTTTAATACCTGAGTAGCTACATACCAAAGTAGTACATAGAACAATGTTTTTGTGTAGTATGTTATGCCAATTGAGCTTGATATCCCCTGAAATCATGGTCCCAAGTCCACAGGTCCAACAGCTTACTCCCTCAGGGTGTTTGGCTGTGGTTAAGAAGTTATCATAATTTTGCCCCCTGTTAGTTCTATTTATATGGCTATTCTTACAGCATATACAAATACATATGTAGAAATATCATCTGCCAATCTTATATATGGTCACGGATTCCCTTTTGCCTAGACATACCTGATCATTCAGCCTGTCTACCCTATGTATCTACCCATAGATTAATGTTTGTTATTACTGATAATGAAGAAGGAGGGAAACTCTTTCTTACTTGGTTTCCCAAAAGAGTTACTTTTGTTCATATGCACAAGGGCACCTTATGGGCTATCAGAGACTTTGAGAGTGTGCACTGTTGTGTGTGTGCGTGTGTGTAGTTATATGGACATATACCGATAGAAATGATGAATGTGTGGTAGATGAAGATGAATTCTCAAAGCTTGTGGTTATTTTTTGACTGGTGTGTTGGGACATTTGTACTTGGTTAAGTTAGATATCTGTTACATGCAGCTAAATGTAATTTCTAATCACACATTACCCAGCAAATACTTTCTGTTCATTTCTGCCTTGATGCTTTCTTTCATGTTCCTCTTGACCTCTCCTCCCTGAGCAGATTACTCCATTCATTCCTGGCACATAATGTATACTCAACAAATTACAATTATTACTTATTATCAAGGGATATAGAGGGAATTTCTTTCTTTTTTGTTAAGTATGCTTATCTTAGAAGATGAGTATATGAAGGTGCGGTGTAGTAAATTACTTAGTGTGGCTTTTCTATCCATAAGTCTTTGTAAACTCCAAGGTGGAATTTGCCATGAGCAACTGAGGAGCTCCTGATTGCTAAAGTGCTAATTGTCCACCTGGGGTATTTCTGTTGGGAATAGCACTAAACAATGTTGTGGGAGGTTCCAGCTCTCTCTCAGGTGTTTGAAATTCTGATGTTATTATTGGTTGGTTTGGCCACTCGGTTGGCTCAAGAGGAGGCCTCCTAGAGACAGAGGTCTCTCTCTGACTGCTGGTTGAGGGAGATGTGCTGCTGAAAGACATATGTGCTCCTGAAAGACACATGTGCTGCTGGGAAAGAGATGCAAGAGACATGCATTGCTGAGTGAGACACCGAGGGACACTCACTGTTGGGGGAGAGACTATGAGGGACTGTTAGGAGAGAGACTGTGGGCTGGGAGAGAGACTAAGCATTTTTCCTGAACTTGAATTGTAGCCTGGTGCTTCCCTAATAAACCCCGTAATCTGTCAGTTCTGTATGGCCACTGCAGTGAATTATGGAACCCAGGAGAGAGGTGGTGGGTGCTTTGGGAGGAACAGTTGGTGAAAGGGCTGGAGGGAGGCAGCATGTCTGCCTTTATAGGAATAACCTTTGGGTTATTGATGGTGACTCTGTCTTCCTTTTGTGGGGTTAGAGGAGGTCAGAATATGTGGCCTCCTTGTCTTTTCAGCAGTAGGTAAGCAAAGAGTATGTTTGCTATTTGATCCAACAAATGTAAACTTGGGTTGTCATAATTTCTTAAATGCAAAATATGTGCTGCTATACTTTGCTATATAAAGGTAGGAGTTGTCCAGCCATAGAAAATAAGCCCCTTCTGATGAGTCAACTTTGAGGAAAGAGAATTGAACTCTGGAAAAAGTCTTGGGGATGCAGCAGCTAGGTGGACCTCTCTTGGGAGCCTCTGAGACCTGATTGATCCCTCTGGCCAACAAGAGCCATGCCAAGCTGCAGGTAGAGCACCTGCCACCCTATCTGCTGCTGAGAACAGAGAGGTGCCCTTCCTGGAACCAAGGAACCCATGCCAGGCTGGGGAAACTCACTTCAACATTCTGTATCATCTACCACACCGAGATGAGTAGCATCCTGTTTAAATGTCTTAGCATGTAGTATGCTGTAATTGGATTGACACCTGTAGGATTAGGCAGGTTGCAGTACAAGGTGCTCCTCTTGCTGAGGGCAATTAGGCCACGTTATTAGCCCAGTGTCACGTTTGGGTCTATGGTGAGGTGTCTTGGAAGGCTACGAACTCCTGAGTGTGGTGGAAAGCAAATGATTGCAGTGAAACTCTAGGGCTATAGAAGAGCCATAAGGTTCTGTATCTGGGGTAGACTGAGGGCAGATGAGAACCAGAAGACAGATCTTCTAGATTTAATGTGTTACCCATCTCCATTTAGTCGGTGTATACTATATATAAAGCATGACTGTCCCATAGGGTTTCCAAGGGTGTAATCTTTACAGAAGCAGACTGCCACATCTTTTTCCAGCAGAGCAGCTGGTGGGTTCAAATCACCAACATTTCAGTTAGCAGCTATGTGCTTAACCACTGTACCACCAGGACTCCTAGGTTTAGTGTTACTTCCCTGTTATTCCACCAAGAATGTCCCCTCAGGCTGCTTATGATGTATCTTCAGCCTGGAAATCCTTCTTAATGTCCTATAAGGGACACACTAAACAGGCCCATGTAGAGCAGGAACCCAATCCCTTGGTAGGCTAATTAACTTCACTGTTTCTTTGCCACTATGTGTACTGCTGACATGAGCTCCATTGTGAAAACACATTATTTTTGTTACAAATGGGGCTGTCCAAGAGAATAGGAAGGATCATTTGAATTGCTGTCTAGAAGCATAGGGAAGATCTTCTGAGCAAGGCCTATATTAGGGTAGGTGTTTTACAAGACCAAGCTGACCACAGTGGGAGCTAAGTGGCTGCCCCAGATCCTTCACATGGAATCCAGCAAACCTCAATTCATTAGGGAGGAAATGGCTATACATGGGAAGAGAGTGAAATGCGAGTTCATGACTTATGGTCTGGGCCGAAGACTCTCATGACCAGGAGACAGTCATTTTGAGGGCATGGCATTGGACAGACTCCTTCTGTATCCTGTGGGCCAGGACCAGCTTCTCAGAGTAGCTATGGCACTAGACCTTGGATTATGGAGCCAAGTGAAAGGTGTGAGGAATTGCATGTTATTACCTCTGCCTCCAGTGCTCTTATGATTAGCACCAAGAATGCTCTCTCTTAGGGGCCTAGAGAATCTGTGTTGAATGAGATTTAAAAACCATAGATGTGGTGTCCAGACATTAAGAAATGCTGACATTAGTCAATGCTTGTTTTTCTTGTCTCAATTAGATACCCACTCTTCTCTGGAATCCAGCTGCCCCAGCTGCTGGCGGTGTTGTCATTAGCCAGAGCCTGACAGGGCCCCTGGAATAGAGCTTATTAAGAATAAATGAACCTTAGGTTCAGACCCCTTAGGGGTTTGGCTTTATGAAGCTAGACACAAACAAAAACTCAGCTGCCTAGGCTTTGCATTGTTATGCTTTCTGGGTTATATTGGTCTCCAGGGAATCTGCTCTTTGCATTTCTAAGTTGTTAACTTTTTTTTTTTTTTTAACTGAGGAGATCAGATTTTAAACTACCCTCAATTATCAGAGAAGGTTCTTTTAAACTGGGAGTTATGAGCAGTGAGGTGAATATTTTAAAATGCACCTTTCTTAGTCAATATATAGTCTCTGAGTATTGGTCCTGGCTGTTGTCTTAACTGTGTAGCCACAACTTTTTGTTCCATTTAGCATTTGTTGAGTCCAACACAGCCACAGGCTGGGAAAGGGTTTCTAATTTTCCTGCTGCCTCATCAGCAAAATTGACAGCTAAATTCCAATTCTGAGGCTTTATTTCTTTTGAAGATGTGAGAGGCAGAAAAGAGCCCAGCTGGGCCCCTCATCCCAGGTGGAGTTTGCAGTACTGCCAGATACAGGAATCAGCTTTTGACTGCTAACTGAGGACAATTTTGTCTGGAGGTGATTGTTAGATGAAATCTGGAACCCCCTGATGTTGGTTTTCTGTAAATAACTGCACTGGCAGGAGGGCATGTCAGGCTTCAGTACTTTCTGAGTTAAGTGAGATCTGAAAGGCCAAGGAAAAGTTTTAAGAAGGAAAATCTTTTTAAGCTCTGGTGTTGCTGTAGTTGGACAACCCATCTAACCACAATTTATCCACTAGTATAATTGTATACAGGAGCTTTGGTGGCGCAATGATTAAGCATTTGGTTGCTAACCAAAAGGTCAGTGGTTCTGAAGCTACCAGCCACTCTGTGGGAGAATGATGTTTCAGTCTGATTCTGTAAAGATTTACAGCCTTGGAAACCCTATGGGACGGTTCTCAGATACTCACTATGCATCAGACTCAACTCAATGGCAATGAGTTTGATTTGGTTGGGGTTATAATTGTATATCAGTTGTCCTTGAGTTTGATTGACTTATGGTGACCCTATAGGTGTCAGAGTAGGACTGTGCTCCACAGGGTTTTCAAGTAGATCACCAAGCCTTTCTTCCGAAACTGTTCTGGGTAGAACTGTCTTGATAGCAAGCTTGATAGCAATGAACATCAATGACAAAATAATTCTGTATTGCCCACTTTCTTGGAAATGATGCACCCAAGAGATATTAGAATAGAGCTCCACCTGGGAAAGGAATGGCATGGACTCAGTGGAATCATGGTGATGCTCCTTGTTACGTGTGATTGTGTGGACAGAAGAGGTCACTGAAAGTCTTCCTGGGCTGGGGCTTTGCTAAATCCTTGGATAATTATTTTCACATGCTTCTATTTCCTAAAATAAATGTTTGCCTCAGAAAAGATTCCTGTTACAGTATAGCAGCACTTTCCCAGGAAGCAAATGCTCAATAGTTCTTTCCTTTCCACGTGTGCCCTTGCTCAAGATGGTAATTTACCAAAAGAGTGTAATTATGCAATTGGAGAGTCTTTAAATTGAATTGTCAGGGAAATGCTGTGGAGCATCTCAAAATAGACCAGGTGTGAGTATAAAGTACTGAGGCTGATATTTGAATTTTTATATAGCTGCACAAAACCAAAGGCATGATTCTAAACTCTGACTCCACTCTTCCCTAGCTTAACTTAGTGTAATTGAAGGCAGGACCCTATACACTTTTTGCCAGAACATTGTTTTCTCTATTTTGTGTTGAAAATTCTAATCAACAGTCCCTGTTGCTTCTTGTTTATCCTTCTCTAAGGAGATCTATATACATGCCCGTTCCAAAAAAAGAAAAAAAAAAAGTGATACAACAGAATGCAGAAATTATTGAATAATGTTGTTAATATCACATGCAAGTGAAATATTCCTGAAGATAATCCAAAGACAGTTGCAAGCAGTACATCAATGGGGAACTTCCAGAAATTCAAGCCAGATTCAGAAGAGGACTTGGAATGAGGGATATCATTGCTGATGTCATATGGATCTTAGCTGAAAACAGAGAATACCAGAAATAGGTTTACCTGTGTTTTATTTAGGAGCTTTGGCAGCATAGTGCCTAAAGCATTTTCCTGCTAACTAGAAGGCTTGCAGTTCAAACTCACCAGCCACTCCATGGAAGGAAGATCTGGCGATCTACTGCCATAGTGATAATGCCTCGGAAACCCAAGGAGGGGTCGCTATGAGTAGGCTCCAACTCGATGGCAATGAATTTTGTTTTGTTTTTTGGTGTTTTATTTACTATGCAAAGGCATTTGACTGTGTGGACCATAAAAATTACAGATAGCATTGCAAAGAATGGGAATTCCAGAACACTTAATTGAGCTCATGATGAACCTGTATTTAGATAGACCAAGAGGTTGTCATTCAGACATAGCAAGGGGGTATTGCATAGTTTAACATCAGGAAAGATGTGCACCAGGGTTACATCCTTTCACAATATTTATTCAATCTGTATGCTGAGCAAATGATCCATCTGGGCTATAGGAAGAGGAGTGCAGCATCAGAATTGGAGGAAGACTCATTATGAACCTGTGATATGCAGATGACACAACCTTGGTTGCTGAAAATGAAGAGGACTTAAAGCACTTACTGATGAAGATCAAAGACTATAGCCTTCAGTATGGATTATACTTCAAAGCAAAAATCCTCATAACTGGACCAATAAGCAACATCATAATAAATGTATAAAAGATTGAAATTATCAAGGTTTTCATTTTATTTGAATCCACAATCAGTGCTCATGGAAACAGCAGTCAAGAAATCAAATGCCAGATTGCATTGGGCAAATGTATTGCAAATGACCTCTTTAAAGTTTTAAAAAGCAAAGATGTTACTTTAAGGACTAAAGTTCACCTGACCCAAGCCATGGTATTTTCAATTGACTTATATTCATGGGACCGTTGGACAATGAACAAGGAGGACTGAAGAAGAATTGATGCCTTTGAATTATGATTTTGGTGACGACTATTGAATATACTATGGACTGCAGAGAAAGAACAAATCTGTCTGGTAAGAAGTACAGACAGAATACTCCTTAGAAGGGAAAATGGTGAGACTTCATGTCACATACTTAGGACATGTTATCAGGAGGGACCATTCCCTGGAGGACATCATGCTTGTCAAAGTAGAAGGTCAGTAAAAAAAGAGGAAGACCCTCAATGAGATGGATTGATACAGTGGATGCAACAATTGGCCCAAACACAGCAATGATTGTGAGGATGGTAAGGACCAGACAGTGTTTCTTTCTGTTGTACATAGAGTCACTGTGAGTCAGGACAGACTGGATGGCACCTGACAACAACAAAGAGAGCTGTGTTGATGGATCTGGCCTTGTTGATGGGGAGAAAGAACTTTTATTCTTAGTTCTACTCACTCCATGAGATTGATTTTAGAATGCTTTTAGCTCCTGAATTGGAGAGTTAGGAGGTCACAATCATCTTTCTAGCATTTTGCAGTCTTTTATCTTCACATTTTCTTAAGTATTTCACTGAGAATATATAAAAGGGTGGATCAAGTTATTAACTTTCTACTATTTAATCCAGAAATTGTTTTCTCATTCTTTTAATAACATTTCCTTCTCTCATTGTATGTCTGGTTTCTGAATAAGAAATTATTGTGGGCCTGTATTCATTCTCTAAACCGAAAACAAACAAACAAACAAACAAACAAAAAACAAACAACATCGCCATTGAGTAGATTCTGACTCACAGCAAATCCCATTGGGTTTTTGAGGCACAGTAAATCTTTATGGAAGTAGATTGTCTGATCTTCCTTCCGCCAAATGGCTGGTGTGTTTGAACTGTTGACCTTCTTGTTAACAGTCAAACGTCTTAGGCACTGCATCATCAGACATAAATACTACAAGTGGATGACTTTAACAAACAGGGATTTATTCTCTTACAGTTTTGGATACTAGAAGTCCAGGTTCAAAGTACCAGCTCTATGGGCTTGGTAAAGGCCTCCTGACCTTGGGCTTCAGCTCTGCCTCTTGCTTCCAGCCCACTGGAGCTGGAGGCATTTCTTCACTCAGGCAGCTGCTGGTTGCTGATGCTGACACACAATGTTGACAAGTAAAATGGCACAGTCCCAAGATTATCAAGGAGCATAGCAGGCTACTCGTTCAAGTCCAGAAAAGTCCCAAGATTGGCAATCAATATGGCAGATCAATATGGCAGGTTGCTGAATGAAGACTCAGCTACATGAAGGGACCAAGTGTATCAAAATCTCAGAGACCTTCCTCAAAGTTTCTTCTTATATATTAGAAGCAGACCACATCCTTAAGATACCTACTCAGCTTCTCACAGCAGATTCCACCATGGAGTTGATTACCAGTCTCATCATGGGGAATAACTACATCTAACTGTCCAGCCACTCAAAACCAGGACCAGCCAAGTTGGCCCATAACCTCAACTACCACAGGGCCCAAACTTCTAAGTTGCATCGTAGAAACTTGAGACATTAGAAATTAACATGGGCATTTTGTGTCAGAGACATTTTTGATATATGGGTCACACAAACTTGTTGCTGTTACCTGGATTGTTGTGAATTGGCCCATAGTGATCCATAGGTTTTCCTTGGTTGATTTCCACACATTTATTCTTAGTCTGTCTTAGTCTAGAAACTCTATTGAAACCTGTTCAGCTTCATAGTAACACAAGCCTCCACTGACAGACAGTTGTTAACTGTGTATAAGGTGCATTTGTCAGAAACCAAACCTGGTCACCTACGTGGAAGCCAAGAATTCTACAACTGACTCACCATTGCCCTCTTAGACAAACTATTGACTGTTATTTCTTTTCAAACTAATCATCTTTATGACCCCATGAACTTATTCTAACAATAATATCATAGCTCAAAATGCTAGTACAACTCCTTCAGAATTGTCTTCTGAGCTGTTTGATGAGAAATTGTTACAAAGTAATGTACAGTCTCACCTTGTTTTGGACCAAAACCAGTATTGCATAACTAGGCCCTATATACACAACTGTCTTAGAAGGAAGGTTGGGCAATCTACTTCTGTAGTGATACCACCTCGGAAATCCATGGAGGGGTCGCTATGAGTCTGGTCTGACTTGATGGCACATAACAGCAACAACAACATATACCCAACTTTATCTATCAAATGGGCTCCAAACAACTTCTGTTCTTCAAAATCAAATCCATCCTAACAGGATTTGCCACCCACCATTAATGAAATTCTAAAGAAAATGCCACAGGCTATGAAGTCAGTTCCTAAAATGAAGTGTCATGAATTTTTAAAATGGAAGTAGTATTTGAGTAGTACAGAAATTCTCAGAACACTTCTTTAGAGAAGAAGAGAAATACTTGTTTAGATGTGCAGTTCTGATAAATTGGTTAAAAAGAGTCTCATTTGTGCTAAAAAAAATAAGATGTTGTTAGCTAAAGCCTAGTGGGTCCCCCATTCATAGTGGCCCCATGCACAACTGAAGTGAATGCTCCCTGGCCCTGTGTCACCTCTATCAGTTGGGGATTGGACCATTATGATCCACAGGGTTTTTTTTTTTTTTTGCATTGCGTTTTGCACTGTGTACTATTAGCATTCAAATGGACAGACAAAAAATCACTGCTGTCAAGTTGGATCCGACTCATAGTGACCCTTCCTTGGGTTTCTGAGGCAGTATCGCTAGGGAAGTAGATTGCCCAATCTTCCTTCAGAGGAGTAGCTAGTGGGTTTGAATTGACAGCCTTTTGGTTAGCAGTCAAATGCCTTAAGGACTATGCTACCAGAGCTCCTAAACTCTGCTGTCAAGTCATTCTTGATTCATAGCAACCCCTCTTTAGGTTTCCCAGGCAGTATCTCTACGGAAGTAGATTGCCCAGTCTTCCTTTCAAGGAGTGCTGGTGGGTTTGAACCATCAGCCTTCTGGTTAGCAGTCAAATGCCTTAGGCACCATGCCACCAGAGCTCCCGACTATTAGTATTAGACACTATTTTAGAAAATAGGATACAAAATCCTTAGACTGAAATATTTCAAAATCCAGTTGTTGTTGTTGTTATGTGCCGTCGAGTCAGCCCTGACGCATAGCGACCCCTCCTTGGGTTTCCGAGGCAGTATCACTACGGAAGTAGGATTGCCCAACCTTCCTTCCGATCCAGTTAGACATATGAATTATTATTGTTGTTATGTGCCATTCAGTTGGCGCTGACTCATAGTGACCCCTCCTTGGGTTTCCGAGGCAGTATCACTATGGAAGTAGATTGCCCAACCTTCCTTCCAAGGAGTGCTATACAATTTTTATCAATATTACATCAATATCATCATGTAATATTCTCTCTTATATGTTATATAATATTTATTGAGGTGTAAACTGGCTAGTTGTTCACCAAGTGGTTTTTCTTGGCTCTCCCAGCTGCACTTTTTCGTACTTAATTAGGTAAGGCCAAGTGGTAGAATTCTCACCTTCCATGAAGGAGACACAGATCCAACTCCCTGCCAATGCATCTCATGTGCAGCCACTACCCATATGTCAGTGGAAATTTGCATGTTGCTGTGATGCTGAATAGGTTTTAACAGAGCTTTCATGTGAAGGTGGACTAGGGAGAAAGGTCTACTGATTTACTTCTGAAAATCAGCCAGTGAAACCCTATGCATTACAGTGGTCTGATCTGCAACCAATCATGGCAGTGGTGCAGGATGAGGCAGCGTTATTTTTCATTGTGCATTGGGTTACCATGAGTCACGGGCTGACTCAATGGTAGCTAAAAACAATAACAAAGTCTGGCTAACAGAATCTGAGCAGAAGTGACATATGCCACTTACAGTCTTGGTCCATGAAAACTCAAGATTCAAGGAACCTGGGTCCCAGGATGTGAAACAAAGGGGACCCTATATGTCCTTCTAACCTGTACTGGACTATGATATGAAGGAGAAATGGCATTTATTATGGCAGTTCACTCCAATTTCAGGATTATTTGTTACTTGTCACTATGGTTAGATTACCTTGCCTAATAAATTACCTTATAACAGAAGAGGCCACAATCCTTAGGTGATACTAGTGAAGGCAGATATTCATTGTAGTGTTGTTTCAAGTGGAAAAGGGCTAAAGTGACCCTTGGAGGGTACATGTTTAAAGGGGAAAAGATAGCATAGAAAGAGAATATAGTCATGTGAGGGACAGACAGTGGCATATTTATTAGAGTAATTGATTTTCTACCCCTAGGATGTCTGTCTAAAAAAAAAAAAAAAAGGCTATTCCATACTTTTATAAAAAGTGGAGATATAATGGCCAGATCATTCTTATTTCATCTTTCTAACACTTGCAGAACAATAGAAGTTCTTTTGAAAAACACTCAGCCAAGAATGAAACCTAGGCAACTGGTAAGAATGTTACCTGAGATGATGATTCTCAGACATGATTGCCTGCTGTCTTGCAGATCAGAGTCTGAAGTATAGTTTAAAATGTCATTTTCAGGAATTTAAACCATGTTAACAATGCTCAAGATAAAATCTAAGAAGAAAAATGCTTAAGTTCATCTAAAAGCCAATGTAATTGGATACTTTCAGCTCAGTTTTAAGGAAGACTGCACTAAATTCAACTTGGGAGAATATTTTGGTAGATAGAATAATGATTTCCCAAAGCTGTCTGCATTCTAATCCCTGAAACCTGGGAATATGCTACCTTACGTGGTAACTTTGCAGATGTTAGTAAATTAAGGATCTCGAGATAGCAAGATTATTGTGGATTATCCCAATGGGCCCAATGTACTCATGAGGGTTGGAGGACCAGAGTCACAGAAGGATAGGTAATGACAGAAGTAGAAGTTGAATTGATGTGGGGTCATGAGCCAAGGAAGACGAGCAGTCTTCAGAGCTGGAAAGGCAAAGAAATGGATTTTCCCTTAGAGTATCTAGGAGGAACACAACACTATGGGGGGTTCTTCTTTGTCCTGTAGGATTACTATGAGTTACAACAACAACACATTATAACTATGCTCAAGGAAGGAAAATATGCTTGCAATAAATTAAAAGAGAAAAATCTTAGCAGAGAAATTCTGTATAGTGAAGAACCAATGAAAATTCAAGAATTAAAATGATACTATCTGAAATTAAATACCCACTGGATAGGCTTACCTGAAGAATGAAAATGACAGAGAACAAATTCAGTGAATGTTGAGGACACATCAATAGAAATTATCTAATAGGAGAAGAGAAACCAAAAGATTGGAAAAATAAACAGTCTCAGATACCTAAGGGACAATGCAGCATATATTTAATTTGAATCCTTGAAAAAGAAGAGAATGAGAGACTGAGGCAGAAAAATATATTTAAATAAAGAATGACTGAAAATCTGCCCAATTTACTGAAAGGCATAAATTTAGAATCTCAAGAGTCTCAGCAAAAATGACACCAGAACAGACACAACGAAAAGCTATGCTTAAGTGCATCAGAAAGCAAATTGTTGAAGAGTGAAGGAGAAGAGAAAATATGGAAAGTAACCAGAGAAAAATGACATATTACATCAGAAGAAATATTACTTCAATAATCACTGACTTCTCATCAGAAATGATGGAGGCCTGAACCCCGCCTCTCCACACCAGCACCAAAGGATTTGTTTACATTAGCGGGAGAGCATCTTCCAATATGCTTTTGGCAATAAACTACAGGGAAATTTAGAAATCTGTACAAGGAAGCATGATTTTTTTTTGCTTTTCTTAATTGATAAAAGCCTAGTTAACTACCTGTTCTGAGAAAGGAAGACATGAAGATTTCTCATTCTCTGTCACCAATTTCTTAAACAGATTGATTTCACATAAAATTAGAAAAGGACCCCAAACGAGTGTACATCTTGCACTTTCTTTGAGTTGCTTACTGGGCAAGATGAAGATTTAAAGTCAGAAAGACTTCAGCTTCACCTTCAATTCAGTTCTGCCACTTACTAGTTGTGTGACCTTGGGCAGGACACTTGCTTTGTATTTCTTATCTGTGAAATGAGGATAAAAACAGAGATGGACAGACAGAGAGGAGTCCTCAATGCTCCATCCTAGGCCCTCCTCTCTTTCCTTTCTAAACTCTGTAGGTGAGCTCAACCACATCCCCACTTTCCATTCCCACCTCTGTGCAAGTGAAGCACAATTTATATTTCTAAACCCATATATATGTGTAACTGCTTACTCTACCTAGATATCTTTAAAGGAGCTTAAACTCAACCTGTCCAAAATCAATTTTGACATTCCTCTTGAAACTTGGTCCTTTTTCAGTGTTCCCTATCTGAGAGATGGCTTCCAACATGTATGCAGTTTGCAAACCAGAAACCTGGTTTTCACTTGAACTTTACCAACACTTCTGCAGAAACAAATTTATAAATTGTAACTCAGACTACAAAATAAAGTTACCCTTCCTTTCTAATCCCAGTTATGTTGAAATGAGCTTTGCTTGACCATGTTTAGAAATTAACCCCTCTCTCTTCTACCCTCTTTGAAAGCAACCCAAAATTATTTGTGAGATATCTGTAGACAATTGAGTCATGTGTGAGGTATTTGTCCCTCAAGGTCTTCTACTCTGGACTCCACTCTACTGCCATACAGACTCTGTGATTCAATGACCCTTATGATACAGTCAAAATGCTTGGCACAACTGTCTTCCACAGATGACCATCACTGATGTTTCATCTCTAGCCCTTGGAGAGGGACAACATTACTCTCCTCTTCTCTAAACATTCCAAATCAAATGTTGGGAAACTTTTGGCTCAAGACAAAAACTATACTCACTCATGGACTCACCTTAGCTCCTGAGACCCATTTGAAATTTCAAGACTTAAAGAAACACAAAAAAGAATAAGCTTAGAACAGTAAGGTGTTTGGAAGGAGAGGCCATTGGGGAATAAATGATTTCAAGAACTTTCTGCAAGAGGGAAAATTGAAGTTTTTGAACAGAGCAGAGAATGTCACAGAGGATCTGTGGGGCCAGTAGAAGTTTGTCTTATCTGTGAAACTCTTAAGAGGTTCTAGACTCTGGGTTGACAGATGTAAGAGATGGTTGTGAGAAGGGAGCTGAACTGGGAAGGATTAATTGAAGGTCTGCATGTAGAAAAGCTACAGAAATCAGACCCATCTATAGAACAGCTCAAACATACTCAAACTCACTGCCATTGAGTTGGTTCTGACTCATAGAGACCACCTTTGGGTTTCCAAGGTGGTAAATCTTTACAGAAGTAGATTGCCTGGTCTTTCTTCCGTGAAGTGGCTGGTGGGTTTGAACCACCAACTTTTTGGTTAGCAGTCAAATGCCTTAGGCACTACTCCACCAGAGCTCCTTATAGAACAGCTGTTAAGTTAAATTTACTCTGAGACCAAAAAACAAAAACGCAAACAACAAGAACAACAAAACAAAAGAGGCAGTACTCCTCTAAAGAAAGGGAACATAGAATCTATAGAGATCTAGGGCTTCTAATTGGACATTGTTGCCCCAGAATAAAGCATTTTTTTCTTCTGGAATTTGTGCAGCTTTTCTTTACTAATCACCCAAGAGCAAAGCCTACCAATAAATATATCTCTTCCAGATACACAAAGGCTGTAATCAGCCTTATCATTAAGGGTAGAACACTAATTGGGAAAATAATCATAAAATTTCCATAATGCTTTAGAGAAAATTTCCATCACCATACCAGATACCTAGAATAATTAGCCTGGCCTTCATCCTTGAACATTAAAGAATAATATATGAGGAAGAAAAGCAGGATGTAAAAGTATATAAAGGAAAGATAAAATAAATTTAACTAATCATAGAGGAAACAGAGCTATTTTGGGAAACAAAAGATAACTTTTAAAAGATCCTCACAGATAATTGAGAAGCCATTGTATTCAAAACAGAATGGAATGGTATAATAGAGGAACAGTAAAAATACAAGAATTAACTCTTAGAATTGAAAACTTTGTTGAAAATGTTAAACATCAACAAAAAATCTGATAATAAAATCAAAGTAATCTTCTAAACTTTAAGAAAGAAAGAGAGGAAACACATGGAAAAAAGGTAAATGAAGACTTTATAAGGGTCATTTGAATATTATGTGAATTTTAACTCAATTAAAAAAAAAGTTATATAGAAGATCAATCCGTGAGTTCAACATATAACTGGTAGGAATTTCCAGACTCTAGATAATAAGATAAAGAGTGGAATTATTTTAATTGTGGGGAAAATTTCCAAGAGTTAAAATAAGGCAGAAGTCTTCAGTTAGACAGAGCCCATCAAATGTTGAGCCATATGAAAGAAAAAAGATCTACACAGGAGAATAATCTTATAGGAGAAATCACAAATGTAAGGATAAAGAGAAGACCCTAAAAGTTTTCAGAGGAAACAAACTAAAAAATCAAGTAGGTGTTGGTGTTATGTGCTGTGGAGTCAGTCCCAACTCACAGTGACCCTATAGGCACAGCAGAAGGAAGCGATCTAGCACCATCCTCACAACGACTGCGATGTTTGAGCCCATTGTGGAGCCACGGTGTCGGTCCATCTCATTGAGATGCTTCTGCTGTTCCGCTGACCCTGTTTTACCAAGCATAGTAGTCTTCTCTGGGAACCATAACATGTCCAAAGCATGTGGGTTGAAATCTCATTATCCTCATATCATGTCCAAAGCATGTGAGTTGGAGCTCTGGTAGCATAGTGCCTAAGGCACTTGACTGCTAACCAGAAGGCTGGCTGTTCAAACCCACCAGCCACTCCTCGGAAGGAAGGTTGGGCAATCCTACTTCCGTAGTGATACTGCCTCGGAAACCCAAGGAGGGGTCGCTATGAGTCGGGGCTGACTTGACGGCAAATAACAGCAACAGCGAGGTTCATTCTGGCTACATTTTTTCCAAGACAGATTTGTTTGTTCTTAAACAATCAGTTCACTGCTACTCATAAGGTTTTTACTGGCCATTTTTTAAGAATTGGGTGGCCCTATCCTTCTTCCTAGTCTGTCTTAGTCTGGAAGCTCCAGTGAAACCTGTCCACCATAGGTGACCCTGTTGGTATTTGAAATATCAGTGATACGGCTTTTAGCATCTCAGCAATATACAAGCCATCACAGTACGACAAACTGACAGATGAGCAGTGGAAGTGGGAAGGTAGAAATACATTTTTTAGGTATACAGGATCTCAAAATATTTACTTGGAAAAATAAGGTAGTGATTCTAGCCAAAAGCAGGATAAAGAAAGCTTTGATTCAGGAAAGTAGTTCTAATCCAGCAGTTTTGTGAGGGAAGGACCCAGTGCTATGACTATGCTCAGGCCTGGAGAACAACTGATGCATGTGAGACAAGAACTAGAGAGCTCTTTGAGGGTGTCTCAAGGTAAACTGGGGAACTCCATATACTATAATTGAGAGGTGAAAAATATTTGAGGGCACTTTAATAGTGGATAAATCTTTCTTCATCAGAAACAAAGGCAATTAGTAATGTCAGAAAAAAAACAGTTTTATCAGAAAGTCATGGGTCATATAGAAAGTTTTCTATGTTGTGTCATGATTGGGGTATTGGTTGAGTGGGAGGACAGAGAATCTTTATACCTTGAAACTGGCAATAGTCTTTTCCAAATGTCTTAGGGGTTATGGGTTTTTATGTGTAGAAAAGGAGAAGTAATTATTTGACACCATTTGGCTTTATGATGTACAATATTTATAGAGAAATTATAATGAATAAGGTGTTTATTGACTTTTTAGATTTTAGACTCAACTTATAAACAAAGCACGGAAGGCTTAACTAAAGCTATTTAATATTATTTAAATGTTATTGTCATTAACCATGTATAAGAAAATATACTCAAGAAGTATGGGTAAGAAAAGGAGAGGAAGTAGAGGGTTGAATCAGGGACAGTAATATCTTCATCTTATAGTGGGAGATTGTGGTCAAGGAATACTATCAAAAGTTGTTAGTACAAGAAATAGATGTATGTTATTTAAAATTACACTGGCAGCTAATAGATATTGTTCAATAATTGAGTAAAAACAGATGGTGGTAGGAGAAAGATCGTTGTTGTATCTTCAGCTGATCACCAAGCAGTAAATAATCATGTTAATTGCTAAGAATTTTGACTGGGGAATATTTTAAAGTTAATGAGCACAAAAATACACTATCTTTCAATTATTCAACAATTTCTCTAAAGGGGAGGGGACCTCTAGAGCATTGATTTATGTTTTTGGCGCTTGAGGCCCAAACAGAGTAAAGGGTACAAATATTCCAGATTTCCAGCTGCCCTGATTGTCTTTGGTAATCATAAAACTGCTGGAGAAAATCCCATTAACAGCCAAAGAGGGTCAATTTCCAGATGCACCACTGAGCACAAGTGCGCTCATTCTGCTTGCCAGTTTGATTGCCTCAGCCTCCTTGAGCTCAACTCAAGTGGCACTTGCTGGAGAGAAGGAGTAGGAAGCAGCAGCTCCCATCCACAGGTCATGGGAGGCCACAGAGATATTATCTAGGCCTTTGATGACCAAGGCAACCTTCTTTGATGAACCATCACCTGAGATTTGGATGCAGAGGATGTTTGCCTGGGAGATGTTGAATGCTTCTTACACGAGTATGTAATAGCTTCAGACCCAAGTCAGTGCTCTGCTTACTAATGTGAGAGATAATAAAACTAAATGAGGTGCTAGGATAGTTCTTCTTGGCAGGCTTTCTTCTCAGCTTTCCTAGAAACAGGAAGAGAGAGAATTCATATTCAGAGAGAATTGCTATACTCTCCTGCTGAGACTGGGAAGCCCGCTAAGCCTCCATCCAAGGTCCCTTAAACTGAACTCTTCTCAGGCATCTAAGTCCACTTTGCCGCTTGGGATATATTCTAATATAAAATAGAAGTTGGGTCAGATATCTCTATTTATCTTCTTTTAAAAATGGAGAGGATAAGCTACTGTAAAATGTTTGGTGTCATTGAGTTGAAGCTGAAGAAAATTAAAACATATCTATGACAGCCATCGTATGACCTTGAGTATACCCATTTTAATTTAGAGAACATCTGAAAAACATATTATATTCATTGACCACTGCAAATTGTAAGATGGCATCAAGGATGTAATACATGAAGAAAGCAAAAGGTCATTAAAAAGGCAGGGAAGGAAGAAAAGACCAAAATGGGTGTCAAAAGAGACTCTGAAACTTGCTTTTGAATGGAAAGTAGCTAAAGTAAATGGAAGAAATGATAAAATAAAAGAGCTGAAAAGAAGATTTCAAAGGGTAGCTCAAGAAGACAAAATAAAATATTATAATGAAACGTGCAAAGACCTGGAGTTAGAAAACAAAAAAGGAAGTACACAGTTGGCATTTCTCAAGCAGAAAGAACTGAAGAAAATAGTCAAGGCTTGAGATGCAATGTTAAGGATTCTATGAGAAAAATGGGGAGCACTCATAGTGCAGTGGTTAAAGTGCTCAGCTGCTAACTGCAAGGTCAGTGATTTGAACCCACAAGCCACTCTGCAGGAGAAAGATGTGGCACTTTGCTTCTGTACAGATTTATAGTCTTGGAAACCCTAGAGCAGTTCTAGTCTGTCATATAAGGTCACCATGAGTTAGAATCTACTCGACAGCAGTAACTTTTATGGGCAAAATGCTGAACAATGCAGGAAGATTCAAAAAAGATGGAAGAAATACAGAACATCACTGTATCAAAAAGAATTGGTCAGTGTTCAACCATCTTAAACCAAAAACCAAACTCACTGCCATCAAGTCGATTCTGACTCATAGCAATTCCCTTTGGGTTTCCAAGGTGGTAAATCTTTACAGAAGTAGTTTGCTCCATCTTCCTTTTGCAGAGCAGCTGGTGGGATTTAACTGCCAACCTCTGGTTAGCAGTCAAATGCTTTAGGCACCACACCACAGAACTCTTTTCAACCATCTTGTTGTGGTTGTTAGGTGCTGGTGAGTTGGCTCTGACTCATAGCGACCTTATGTACAACAGAATGAAACACTGCCCAGTCCTGTGCCAGCCTCACAATCCTTGCTATCCTCATGCCCATCACTGCAGCCACTGTGTCAATCCATCTCCTTGAGGGTCTTCCCCTTTTTCATTGACCCTCCACTTTACCAAACATGATATCCTTCTCCAGGGAATGGTCCTTTCTGACAACACGACTGACCAAAGTAGGTGAGTTGAAGTCTGGCCATTATCACTTCCAAGAAGCATTCTGGCTGCACTTCTTCCAGGACAGATTCGTTAGTTCTTCTGGCAGTCCATGGTGCTTTCAGTATTTTTTGCCAATCAACCATCTTAGGAGGTGGAATATGATCAAGAGCTGATGGTATTAAAGGAAGAAATCTAAGTTGCACTGAAGGCATTGGAAAAAAGAAAAAAAGCTTCCCACAAAATTCAAAATCATAAAAACGACCAGGATTACTGATCTGATAGTGCCTGTTGAGACCCCTGAGACTGTATACCTAGTTACCCTTCAGGCCTGGAATTGAACTCACTTCCTTGACTTCTAGCCAAGCAATAGGCAGGCATATAGGGTGAACATTTACACCGGGTAGATAGACTCCTTAGAAAGATCAATCATGGGAGACCAGAATGGCAGTATTTGTACAGGGAGTAGCTTAGGGGGCAGGAATGCCTAGGAAAGAAGGAGATAGGGAGGAAGTGAGAAGAGAGCTGTTACATTGTAGGGACTGCAGTCAATGTCATAAAACAAAATGTATGAACTACTATATGGAAAATGAATGTTCTCTGTAAGCTTTCACCCAAATCACAATAACAATAAAAAAAAGCTTCTAGGATTTAATGGAATAACTATTGAGATGTTGAACAAATGGATGCTGGAAGCATTCCTTTGTCTATGCCAAGAAATTTGGAATGCAACTACCTTACCAATTGATTGGAAGAGATCTATGTCTGTGCCCATTCCAAAGAAAAGTGATCCAACAGACTGTGTAAGTTATAAAGCAGTATCATTAATATCATACACAAGTAAAATTTTGCTGAAGATAATTCAAAAACAATTGCAGCAGTATATCAACAGGGAACTGTCAGAAATTCAAGCCAACTCAAAAGAGGATGTGGAACAATGGATATCATTACTGATGTCAGATGAATCTTGGCTGAAAGCAGAGAGTACCAGAAATATGTTTACCTTTGTTTTTTGGGGTATGTAATGTTATCTGACTGTGTGGATCATGAAAAATTACGAGTAACACTGTGAAAAATGGGAATTCCAGAAAACTTAATTGTGCTCATGAGGAGCATGTATGTAGACCAAGAGGCAGCCATTTGAACAGAACAAGGGAATATTGCATGGCTTTAAATCAGGAAAGGTGTGCATCAAGAGTGTATCCTTTCTCCTTATACTCAATGCTGAGCAAATAATCTGAGAAGCTGGACTATATGAAGAAGAATGAGGCATCGGAATTGGAAGAAGACTCATTAACAACCTGCGATATGCAGCTGACAACATTTCTTGCTGAAGGTGAAGAGGACTTGAAGCTTCTACTGATGAAGATCAAAAACTCTAGCCTTCAGTATCTTTTCTTGTCTTTGAAAAGAGAAGATAAGAGTTGTCAGGGATTTCATATTACTTAGATCCACAATCAACACCCATAGAAGCAGCAGTTAAGCAACCAGACATTGCATTGGATTGGACTAATCTGCTGCAAAGGCTCTCTTTAAAATGTTAATGAGCAAAGATGTCACTCTGAAGACTAAGGTGAGCCTCACCCACACCATGGTATTTTCAGTTGCCTCATATGCGTGTGAAAGCTGGACAATGAATAAAGAAGACCGAAGAAGAGTTTACGCCTTTGAATCATGGTGTTGCCAAAGAATACTGAAAATACCATGGACTGCCAAAAGTATGGGAGCTCTGGTGCCATAGTCACTAAGACATTTGACTGCTATTCAGAAGGCTGGCAGTTCAAACCTACCAATCACTCATCAGAATGAAGATTGGGCAATCTACTTCCTTAGTGATACTGCCTCAGAAACCCAAGGAGGGCTTGCTATGAGTCAGATCTGACTCCATGGCAGTGAGATGGTCCCCCTCACCAAAAAAGAATGAACAAATCTGTCTGGAAGAAGAGCAGCTTGAAAGCTCCTTAGAAGCAAGAATGGCCAGACTTAGTCTCATCTACTTTGGTCATGTTGTCAGAAGGGACCATTCCCTGAAGAAGGATATCATGCTTGGTAAACTAAAGGAGCAGTGAAAAAGGGGAGGACCCTCAAAGAGATGGGGTCATAGAGTGACTGAAACTATGAGCTTAAGCATAGCAGGGGTCATGAGGATGGCACATGACCAGCAGTGTATTGTTCTATTGTACACAGGGTTGCTACGAATCAGTGACTCGACATCACCTAACGATGACAGCCTTCAGTATGGATTACACCTCAACATAAGAAAACAAAAATCTTCACAACAGGGCCAATAAACAACATCATGATAAATGGAGAAAACATTGAAGTTCTCAAGGATTTCATTTTACTTGGAGCCACAGTCAATGCCCATGGAAACAGCAGTCAAGAAATCAAATGGGATATTGCATTGGGTAAATCTGCTGCAAAGATGTTACTTTGAGGACTGACCTAAGCCATGGTGTTTTCAATTGTCTCATCTGCATGGTTAAACTGCACAATGACCAAAGAAGAATTGATGCATTTGTGTTATTGTGTTGATGAAGAATATTTAATATACCATGGACTTCCAGGAGAACAAAAAAATCTGTCTTGGAAGAAGTAGATTGAGAAATGCTCCTTAGTAGCAAGGATGGCATGACTTTGTCTACATACCTTGGACATGTTATTAGGAAGGACCAGTTCCCTAGAGGAGGAAGGACATCATGCTCGGTGAAACAGAGGGTCAGAGATAAAGAAGAAGACCCTCAACAAGATGGATTGGCATGGTGGCTGCAAAAAAGGGCTCAAACAATGAATGTGAGGATGGTGCAGTACTAGGTAGTGTTTCCTTCTGTTGTACATTGGGATGCTATGAGTTGGAACTGACTTGATGGCAACTAACAACAAGACATAGTGCCTAAGGCACTTGACTGCTAACCAGAAGGCTGGCAGTTCAAATGCACCAGCCACTCCTCAGAAGGAAGATTGGGCAATCTACTTCCATAGTGATACTGTCTTGGAAACCCAAGGAGGGGTTGCTATGAGTCGGGTCCAACTCGATGGCAAACAACAACAAGAGGACAACAATCAAAAACTTATGAGTACATAAATACTACTTTTTTAACTCTCTAATTATACCTAATTGGACCCTGAAGCTCCATTTCTCTGAGCTGGGAGTAAATTTAACCCTAGTAATTCCTGAGGCTCTATATCCCAATTAAGGTAGCAAATAGGGAATGTTGCTGTTTTCTAGTCATCTGTCCAACATAAGCTGTTCACTCTGAGGTCTCCATGGTCCCCAAAGTCTTGTTCTCTACACCTCCAATGCCATGTTTGGGACATCAGAATTATTACTGAGCCTGGGAACACATTTCGAGGGCCCCGTTCCCTAAATGTGGCAGGCAGCCATCCCTTCTGAGATCTGGACCAGTGTCTTGGAAAAGAGCCCTATACCAGTTGGGAAATTTGTGATTTTTAGTTGGGGAGAGCCTTCCCTTGGAAAACTCATCTTAATAACAGGAAATTAAACAGGAGGCCCAGTACCACTGGGAAATTAATACTTGTAACTTGAGCACTTAAAACAAACCCATGTCCTTCAAAGTTGATTCCAACTCATAGCAGCCTTACATAGCAGGTAGAGTCGAACTACCCCAAAGGGTTTTCAAGGCTGTAATCCTTATGGAAGCAAACTGTCACATCTTTCACCTACAGAACACATGGTGGGTTTTAAATTGATGACCTTTTGGTTAGCAGTCAAGTGCTTTAACCACTGTGCTACCAGAGCTCCTTCTAAAACACAGACTAAAAAACAAACAACAAAAAAACAGAGTTCGTTTTATCTTTTACCTCCTATAATTTGATACATGTTTTCTGTCTTTTTTCCTATTGCTTATTGCACAATTGTAGGGAATTTGCTTTCTTTTGCAAGGGAGGTCAGCAAAGAGCTCATATCCCCAATGGCCATGTTGGTGGTGCTCATGGATAGTGTAGAGTTGTGAGGTGAGAGGAAATATGGGAAAGGTTTTGAAGGATGCTTGGGCTCAGGGTTCCTGACAGCAGGCTGATATGGTCTCTTATCAATTATGGCATCAAAATCAATCTGCACCCCCTCCAGGTCATGGCTGCTGATGCTGCCCACTGGGCTTGTCACTTGGTTAGCACCTGGGGAAAGTAACTCAGACTTTTCAGTTCTGGCCCCCTGTAGCAGCAGATGGCTTCTGACATGAAGAAGCCAGCTTTTGTGTCTTGCTGACTGTCTTTGTTTTCTAGTGCTGCTATAACAGAAATATCTTAAGTGGATGGTTTTAACCAACAGGGATTTACTCTCTTACAGTTTAGGAGTCTAGAAGTCTGAGTTCAAAGTGCTGGGTCTAGGGGCTGGATGAAAGTCCCTCAACCTTGAGCTTCAGGTCTGCTTCCTATTCCAGGTCCACTGGAGCTGCAGGCTCTTTCTGACTCATGAAGCTGCTGGCTGCTGAGGCTGAGTAATCCAAGGTTGGTAGGTAAAATGGCCAGTCCCAAGATTAGCAGTCAACATGGTAGGCCACTAGTTCAAGTCCAGGAACAACCCCAAGATTGGCAGGCAACATGTCAGGCCACAGAAATGAAGACTTGGCCAACTGTAGGATCCAAACATACCAAAAAGCTAGAGACCTTTTTCAAAGCTTCTCCTTACATACTAGAAGCAGGCCACCTACCAAAGGTAGCTCCCTACCAGCTCATAGCAGATTCTGCCATAAGGGTGATTATAGTTTCATCACAGGGAATAACTATATCCAGCTGCCCAGCCACTCAGAACCATGGACCAGCCAAGTTGACACATGACTTTAACTAGCACACTGAGCGAAGCCCATGGTTTGGTCATAGGACTGACCAAAGCCTGTGGTTTGGTCATAGAACTGACCAGAGTAATTCTTCATTTTCACACCATCTGCTTGTGTGGCTCCTGCATTTCTGTCTTGATGCTGTTTACCCTGTAGGTCTGATTTAGGTCACTGAGCTGTCCCTGCTGCAGAGTAAGGTGTGCTCATACTGCTGGTAGTCCCTGTTCACTGCTACGCGGGAGGGCTGCATTCTGTGGGCTGTGGGGCCGGCAGACTACTCTCCTGCTCTGGATAGATGCTGATTTGCTTACCTTCCCTAGCATCCCCTAGCCAGAGCAGCTTCCCCCTGGGTGGGGCATGCTGTTGAGTGTAACATACTCAGGAGCAAGGTACTCCTGTCCCACCTGCTCTTGGTTCTACATGCCAGTCATTGTGCTGTCAGCTCACAGGGTGCCATGGACCTACCAAAATCTGCTAGGCTTCCATTCCCTTGCAGTGTGGTGCTGTTCAGCTTTGATCCTTGATTCCCAGCACTGCAAGCACCATCTAGTGTGCTGGGGAGCGACCAACTGCCTGTTTAGACAGCTCCCAAACTGTGGGGCTTTGTAGGGCTGTTCATGGAAGGTCTTTCCTTTAGTGCTGATCCCACCACTGCATTGAATAACCAAGTGCTCTGGGCCACTGTAGGAGCTTCCCAGGGCCAGATTTCTCCAGCTAGGCTAGCTCCATTCTTCAATAGATTCTGATGGTGGATAACCATGTTGTATAATCCAAAGACTTGAACATGCAGCAGTGTGGCACATTGGCCACATTTCAGCTTTGAGGAGGACAGGTTTGCTCTTCCAGAGCTAATTTTGTTCCACTGTGTATGTGTGTGTGTGTGTGCTCTTGCACACACTTACGTTTATTAACCAGTCTCCAAAATAGTGTTTTCTCTCTCAGAATTGAATAATTGATTATGTTTACTGAATGTACACTGTGTAGGAGGCAACATGGCAAGTATAAATAATCTGGTGGGATTTCTGGAGTTTCTCTTGGTTGAGTCCCAATGTGAAGATGAGCTGTGTTGATTGGAGACTTCCATAAAATAAATTCTGAGACGCAAGTCTGTGGCCAGGGAGCTTAGTCTCATTAGCTTTAGGGAGACCCCAGATGAGGTTTTATTCTAACAGATCTGGTCTCAGAAAAAGTGAAAATCTGCAAATGTCTTCTTAATGCTTCTTGTTAACACTAACTTACTTCCCACTTAATTTGAACTCTCAGCCTCTGCAGAAGGAACTGAGTAACCCTGGACTTGGGGTAGTGTTTCTTTCTGGGCTCCTGAGTTTTCTCATGTTAGTGCCCCTGCCTGCAGAGATACATGAAAATGGCTTCCTCTTTCTTTACCTATCAGTTTTCTGTGCTAACAGCTTTGAAATTGATGGACCTGTTCCCTCTGGTTGGAAGGTGCTGGCTCATCAATTCCAAGGTAGTTGCTATTTCTAAAATGTCTTTTGTGGAGAGAGAGAAAGAGAAATAGTACATGTCTTTTGTCTAGTGCTTCAAGTTTAGGGTATTCAGGACTTTCGTGCACATTTTTTCTGACCTCACACAGCCCTGTGAAGAATGCTAATGTTTTCTTCCTATACATTTAAAGAACGGGGCGCAGAGAGGTGACAAGGCTTGCTCAAGATCACAGGGAAGAGCCAGAACTGGAACCCAGCTCTTCTGTTTCCTACTTTTGTGTTCTCTGCATGATACCCCAGCTGCTTCTCAATGGAATAACTAGTCATCAGACATATAATGAACTTTTAATGTGAACTGAGCATTCTTTAGGCCCTATGGAAATAACAAGACCCATTCCTTGGCTTCAAATTACATATGGTTTAGCTGGGAGTCCCTGGGTGGCACAAATGTTTAAGTGTTTGGCTAGTAACTGGAAAGCTGGTGGTTTTAATCTACCCAGAGGCACCTTGGAAGAAAAGCCTAACAATCTACTTCAGAAAGATCACAGCCATTGAAAACTATGGAGCAGTTCTACTGTGAAATGAGTTCGCCATGTGTTGGAATAAATGCAGCAGCAATTGATTTGAGTTTGTTTGGTTTTACACCAATTGGCTTGTCTATATGTGGCACTCTTTTAGGCTAAGCAAAAAGATAATCTTTGCCCTTAGAAACTTACGGCCACAAAGAAAGTCAGTATCAGCACTTCTGGCATGTAAAGGGGCTGAGGCCCAGTTCAAATCTATTTTTCTTTGCTCACCAGCTATAAGTAAACAATCCCAGGAAACTCCTGTAGCATTTCACAGAGCTTAAAGAGGACTGTGAGATTTTCACAAACCGCCATCCTTTCCATTTTTCTTGGCTCAGTTCTCCCACACTGATAAAGTACCTGCAGCCAATCTGCCTTTGTTAGCCCAGAAATTATGTAAAAAAGTAATTTGGGCCTGATTTGGAATACAGACCCTGCTGGAACATATAGCACCTTCACTTCTCTCCCAGTGCTGGCAGCCTGATTTAAGTAGGAGGTTTGTTTGTTTTGTGAGTGAGGAGAAAGGAGAGACTTGGGTTGGCAGCAGGTGATGAGAAGGAAGAGGGAGAAGTGGTGGAAATGGCATGGTATCCATTCCTTGTCCAACCCTTTGAACTGGCCTTCACTTCCTAAAGGCAAATTTGGGCAACTGTCTTTGTAGCAGATTATACTAGGGGCAAGGTCAGAGGCTCACAGATGGTTTATGAAACGATGAAGCACTTGGGCTTAGTAACAAAATGCAGCCGAGGTTGGAGAATGAGGTCACCCTGACTCTGCATAGGATGCTGAAACTACAGTCTGCCTAGAGACTGGTGAGGAAGTCAGTGCTTGGCCCGGACAACACATGCTGTGATGAACATGGTCAGTGGTGGGGCGGAGAGGGTCACGGCGTGGCTGTGGCTGTCAATAGGTGGGGAGAGCAGCCTGAGAAGAACAAAGCAGAAGCCAGGGATTCTGTAGCTCACAGACTACTGTGTAAACATCTGTGTGTGCCCCCATAGTAAAGGATCTATTGTAGCCACGTTCCAGCATGAGTGGGAACTTGAAATCACTGTAATGTGATCCAGGTGACATTAGGCTATAAGCACAAAGAGCCTTGGTTACAGTGAATGAGATCTCTGGATACAATACATATAGTAGATAAGTATCTGGTATAAAATGTTATCCCTAATTGCCTATTTCTTGCTTTTTCTTCCTGGTTTAACCTATTCTTCGTGTACTCAGGCAATACACATTGTTTCTTACCACTTCTGCTCACAAAGCAACAAGATGTTTTTTTAATCCTGATTTTCTTTATATTCTACCCACCATTCAGGTTGATTTACTACAAGTAATCTCCAGATGTTCTAAGTAAGAATCAGCTCTTGAATTGCAAAAATCAATTCATCAAAATCTCCCTGAATGGTTTTCTCTGTGAAGTCGGCATCAAAGACCTGACATCTGACTCTGCTGTTTACTGAATGTCTGACCTGAGGCAAGATACATAATCCTTTTGAGGTGCAATTTTCATTGTATGTGAAATCAGACCCATCTTATTGAGATTTCAGTGAGGTAATGAAGGTGTAGCTCTCTCTAAAGTTTCCAGTCCTATGTGGCTGTTGCATTATTTCCACACACTCTCGACACATCTTCCAACTTGCCGCCCTCTGCACTCAAGCCTCCTTTCCCTGCCCTGGGTCCCATGGCCTCTAACCTATTCTGCGATTTTACTCCTGCAGGAGGCGCCCCCCCCCCCATTAGAACATTCTCATCAACATAATACATGTAATACTAGCTCCCAACTTAAAAAAAAAAAAAATCGTCTTTTGACCCTCAATTTCTCTCCTACTACAGTTTCATTTCTCTGTTTTCTTTGCAGCAAAACAATTAAAAAATAAAAAGGCTATATTCACAGTCTCTTTGTTTCAAGTTCCCTTGAGATGATCCCAATGGGCTCTTATCCTCATCACTCTGCAAAACCAGTCTTGTTATGATCACCAGTAAGCTCCAGGCTGCAAAGCCAGGGTGAATTCTCAACCCTCCCCTTGCCTGATCTCCTAGCAGTATTTGAAACTGTTCACTCGCTGCTCCTTGCACCCTTCTCTTTGTTGGCTTCTGGGGCATCGCACTTCTGGTTTTCTCATTCCTCACTTGCTGATTCCTCCTCTTCCAGATCTCTCAACATTGCCATCTCAAAGTTCAGACCTCTGTTCTAATTGTATTCCCTCCCCCAGGAATTCTCTTCCTGTCTCGCAGCTTTAAATATCATCAATATGCTGTCAGTTCCAAAATGATTATTTCTAGCCCAGTGATGCCTGTGGACTCCAGACTTGTATATCCAACTACCTATTCAATATCTCCACTTCTCACTTTCTCTTACTCCACTTCCAAATCATTAGCCAATCCTATTGGATGTATCTTCAAAATAAAATTGACCCTTGAACAACCCATTGGTTAGGTGTGCTGACCACCTGTACAGTCAAAAATCCACATATAATGTTTCACTCCCCCAAAACTTAACTACTATTGACTAGGACATAACATAAACAGATAACACAGTTCTTGCCATACAGTTATTAAATTTTTACATGAAAACACTCACACACATACACAACAGGTAAATTTATTAACTGCTCATCATGATGATTGTTTGCCATTTGTTAAGTGAAAGTGGATCATCATGAAGGTCTTCAACCTTATCGTCTTGACGTTGAATAGACTGAGGAAGGGGGTTGGTTGTACTGTCCCAGGGGTGGCAGAAGTGAAAGAGGTGCAAGGGGAGTCAGGAGAGGCAGGCACACTTGGTATAACTTCATAGAAATACATTGCAAGTTCTGTCTGACTTTCTTGCTTTTTCATTTTTCTAAAAATGTTTCTATATGGTACTGTTTTGGTTACCTAGTGCTGCTCTGACAGAAACTTACCACAAATGGGATGACCTTAACAGACAGGTGTTTATTCTTACAATTTGGAGGCTTTAAGTCCTTGTTCAAAGTGCCAGGCTCTAGGGGCTGGGTGAAAGCCCCTCAACCTTGGGGTCCAGCTCTGCCTCCTGCTCCCGGCCCACTGGAGCTAGAGGCTTTTTCCTCACTCAGATAGCTGCTGGCTGATGAGGCTGTCAAGCCCAAGGTTGACCAGTAAAAAGGCACAGTCCCGATGTTATCAAATCACATGGCAGGCCATTAATTCAAGTCCATTGTAAGTCCCAAGGTTGGCAGAGCATGGCAGGCTGCTGAACAACGACACAGCTACATGCAGGGTCCAAGCATGCCATAAGCTAGAAACCATTCTCAAAGCTGCTTCTTATATATGGGAAGCAGACCACATACCCAAAGCATCTACTCAGCTGCTTGTGGTAGATCCCACCATGGAGTTGATTGCCAGTCTCATCATGGGGAATAACTGCCACCAGCTGCCCAGCCACTCAACCAGGCCCAGTCAAGTTGACACAAAAACATAATCACCACAGGTACCAAAGCTTCTTCCACCATTTGCTTTAGTTTCAGTGCCTATAGGATTTGTTGTTGTTATGTGCCATCGAGTCGTTTCCGACTCATAGCGACCCCATACACAGCAGAACGAAACACTGTATTGTGAAAGACATCAAAAGCAGCCTTGCATAATCAGAACTCTTCTGCCAGATTGTCTAAAGTCAGTTTGTTTTCTGACAGTGCTTCTTCAACGTCTTCCTCATTGTCTGGCACTGGTTCAAAAGCACTTGTCTCCATCAAGTCCTCTTCTGTTTATTACTCTGGTGTGGTGTCTATTAACTCTTGGATTTCTCCAAGTTGGTATTTTGAAAAAAAAATCCACGTATAAGTGGACCTGTGCAGTTCAAACTTGTGTTGTTTAGAGTCAACTGCATATTCAATGTTCACCTTCTTACCACATTCACCAACTAGTCTCAGACAATATTCTCTCTCTCCTAGGTGACTATAGTAGATTGATAACTGTTCCTGTATTGATAACATGCCTTCCTGTAGTGAATTATGTACATGACAGCAGGAGTTATACTTTCAAATTTTAAATCTTATTACATAATACCTCTGTCCAAAACTCTCCAATAAGTTCCTTTAAAATTCTAAAGGCTTATAAGGCCCCACATGATCTGGTCCCTAAGATATTTTTGACCTTATCTCCTGCCACTCTTCCTCTGGGTCACTCAGCTTCAACCCAACTGGATGACTTACTGGTCATGTTCTAAGTGGGCTCCCAGCTCAGGGCCTTTGTACTTGCTGTTTCCTGTGTTGGATTCCCCTCTCCTGGAGAATAGATGGCTCATTTCTTCAGTTTTCTATTGCTGTAATCACAATTGTCACAATCTTAGCAGTTTAAAACAGCACTCATTTATTTTCTCACAGTTCTCTAGGTCAGAAGTCCAGCATAGTGTAGCTGGATTCTGTGCTCAGGGTCTTGCAAAGTTGAAGTCAAGGTGGTAGCTGACTGGACCCTTATCTAGCAGCTCTAAGAAAGAATCTACTTCCAAGGTTGTTGGAAGAACTCAGTTCTTTGTGGTTATAGAACTGAGACTGCTTGACTCTAAGCTTGTAGAGGTAGCCCATGGTTCTTTTCAGGGTCCCTCTCTATCATCAAACTAGCAGACTCAAGTTGAGTTCTCGTGCTTTGAATCTTTCTGATTTCCCCTACTTCTGCTCTATTTTTAAGGATTCAAGTGATTACATTGGGCCCACCCTGATAATATCCCTATTTTATTTATTTATTTATTTTTGAAGTGTTCCCTCTCCTCCCCTCCCACCCTTGATAACCAATAAAGGAAGTTTCCTTCCATATATAAACCTTTCCTTGACTTTGTACAATAATGAACTAATACAATATCTGTCCTTCTGTGGTTGACTTATTTCGCTCAGCATAATGTCCTCCAAGTTCATCCATGTTATGCCATGTTTTGCAAATCCTACATTATTCTTTAGTGTTGCATAGTATTCCATTGTGTTTATGTACCATCATTTGATTATCCATTCTTCTGTTGATGGGCACCTAGATTGTTTCCATCTTTTTGCTATTGTAAATAGTGCTGTGATGAACATGGGTGTTCATATATCTGTTCTTGTCCTGGCTCTCACTTCTTTAGGATACGTACTTAGTAATGGAATTGCTGGATCAAATGGTATATCCAATTTCAACTTTTTAAGGAATTGCCATACTGCTTTCCACAGTGGTTATATCATTTGACAGTCCCACCAGCAGAGTATGAGAGTCCCAATTTCTTCACATCCTTTCCAGCATTTGTTATTTTCTTTCTTGTTGAACTTTGCTATTAGTGCTGGGGTGAGATGGTTTCTCATTGTTGTTTTGATTTGCATCTCTCTAATGGCTAATGTTGTTGTTAGGTGCCATCAAGTCATGTGTGACTCATAGTGATCCCACGCACAGCAGAATGAAACACTGCTGGGTCCCTCGCCAGCTACACGATCCCCACCTATACGTGAGCCCATCATTGCAGCCACTGCATCAATCTATCTTGTTGAGGGTCTTTCCTCTTTCATCGACTCTCCACCTTAACAAGCACGATATACTTCTCCAGGGAATGGTCTTTTCTTACAACATGATCAAAGTAGGTGAGACGAAGTCTGACCATTATCACTTCCAAGGAGCGTTCCAGCTGCACTTCCTCCAGGACAGATGTGTTAGTTCTTTTAGCAGTCCATGGTATTTTCAGCATTCTTCACCAGCACCCTGACTCAAAATCATCAACGCTTCTTTGATCTTCCTTATTTATTGTCCTGCTTTCACATGCATAGGAGGCGATTGAAAATACCATGATTTGTGTCAGGTGTACCTTAGTCCTCAAGGAGACATCTTTGCTCTTCAGCACTTGAAAGAGGTCTTTTGCAGCTGATTTGCCCAGTGCTATATATCATGTGATGCCCTGACTGCTGCTTCCATTTGTGTTGATTGTAGAACCAAGTTTTTGACAACTTCAATCTTTTCTATATTTATCGTGATGCTGCTTAGTGGTCCAGTTGTGAAGATTTTTGTTTTCTTTATATTGAGGTGTAATTCATACTGCAGACTGCAGTCTTCAATATTCATCAGTAAGTGCTTCAAGTTATCCTCACATTCAGCAAGCAAAGTTATGTAATCAGCATATCGCAGTTGCTAACGATTCTTCCTTCAATCCTGATGCCACGTTCTTCTTCTCAGATTATTTGCTCAGCATACAGTTTGAACAAATATAGTGAAAGGATACAATCCCAATGCACTCCCTTCTTGATTTTAAACCATACAATATCCCCTTGTTCTGTTCAAACAAAAGCCTCCTGGTCTATGCACAGGTTCCTCGTGAGTACAGTTAAATGTTCTGGAATTCCCATTCTTCTCAATGTTATCCATAATTTGTTATGAGCCACACAATCAAATGCTTTTGAATAGTCAATAAAACACAAGTAAACATCTTTCTGGTATTCTTTGCTTTGAGCCAAGATCCATCTGACATCAG
>NW_006921675.1:3315026-3319369 GCF_000298275.1 Orycteropus afer afer | reverse complement strand
TATCCAGGATCTCCTACATCCCTTCCAAGTGGATGACAGTGGTAGCCGGGCACCATCTAGTTCTTCTGATCTCATAGTTGTATAAGTTGCAGATCGGATGGTGTACCTCCATCTTCTTTTGATGTATACTGCATCATTCAATATTTTGCCCATACAATCTTTCAATATTGCAACTTGAGGTTTAAATATTTTCCTCAGTTCTTTCAGCTTGAGAAATGCCAAGTGTGTTTTCTCTTTTGGTTTTCTAACTCCAGGTCTTTGCACATTTCACTATAATAATAGACTGAATTTTCTAGCTGCTTTTTGGAATCTCTTATTCAGCTCTTTATCTTGTCATTTCTTCTATTTGCTTTAGCTACTCTCCATTCAAGGGCAATTTTTAGAGTCTCTTCTGACATCCATTTTGGTATTTTCTTCCTTTTCTGTTTTTTTAATGACCTTTTGCTTACTTCATGGATGATATTCTTGATGTCATCCCACAGTTCCCCTGGTTTTCAGTCACTCCCGTTCAATGCATCAAATCTATATTTTAGATGGTCTCTAAATTCAGGAGGGATATATTTAAGGTTGTATTTTGGCTCTTGTGGACTTATTTTATTTGTCTTCAACTCCAAGTTGAACTTGCATATGAGCAGTTGATGGTCTGTTCCACAATCAGCTCCTGGCCTTGTTTTAGCTGAAGATACTGAGCTTTTCCATCACCTCTTGCCATAGATACAGTCAATCTGATTCCTGTGTACTCCATCTGGTGAAGACCACATGTATAGTCACTGTTCGTGTTGTTGAAAAAAGGTATTTGCTATGAATAAGTTGTTGGTCTTGCAAAATTCTATCATGCAATCTCCAGCGTCATTTCTATCACCAGGCCAAATATTCCAACTACCGATGATTCTTCTTCATTTCCAACTTTTGCATTCCAGTCACCAGTGATAATTACACATCTTGATTGCACATTTGGTCAATTTCAGACTGCTGAAGTTGATAAAAAATCTTCAATTTCCTCATCTTTGGCTTTGGTGGTTGGTATGTAAATTTGCATAATAGTAGTATTAACTGATCTTCCTTTTAGACGTATGGATATTATCCTATCACAGACAACATTGTACTTCAGGATACATCGTGAAACATTCTTTGTGGTGATGAATGTCATGCCATTCCTCTTTAATTTGTCATTCCTGGCATAGTAGATCTTATGGTTGTCTGATTCAAAATGACCCACACCAGTTCATTTCAGCTCACTAATGCCTAGGATATCAATCTTTATGTGTTCCATTTCATTTTTGACAACTTCCAATTTTCCTAGATTATACTTCTTAGATTCCATGTCCTGATTATTAATGGATGTTTGCAGCTGTTTCTCCTCACTTTGAGTTGTACCACATCAGCAAATGGAGGTCCCAAAAGCTTTACTTTACCCATATCATTAAGGTTGGTGCACTCTGATGAGGCAGCTCTTTCCCAGTCATATTTTGAATGCTTTCTGACCTAAGGGGCTTGTCTTCTGGCACTGTATTGGACAATGTTTCCAGGCTATTCATAAAGTTGTCCAGTAAAGTATCAGACAGTGTTTCTCTGCTATTCATAAGGTTTTCCCTGGCCAATTCTTTGAGAAGTGGATGGCTTCTTTCTTCTTCCAAGTTTGTCTCAGTCTGTAAGCTGTGATGAAACCTGTGCACCATGTGCAAGCTTGCTGATGTTTGAAACACCAGTGGCACAGCAGCCTCACAGCAACACGCAGGGCACCACAGTAGGACAGACTGACAGACAAGTTTATCTCCCTTAGCTGTTTGAAACGTCTCCCCCCTCCCTTACTAGGATCCTGCTGCCATGGGCCCTGGCTTTTCCCATCTTCCTGCCTTGGGTGAGTGTCCTCTCCCTCCCCTTATCTGGATCCTGTTGCCATCAGCCCTGGCTTGGAATTGGCTAATAATTGTGAACATTTCTTCATGTGTTTGTTGGCTGCCTGAATATCCTCTTTGGTGAAGTGTCTATTCAGGTCTTCTGCCCATTTTTTCATTGGGTTGCTTGTCTTTTTGGTGTTGAGGTGTTAGAGTTTTCTGTAAATTTTAGAGATAAGTCCCTTGTCAGATATGTCATCGCTGAATATTTTTTGTAGATTTTCTTTTGGAGAAGTCTTTTGAAGCACATAAAAATTTAATTTTTAGATGATGCCATTCATCTAGTTTATCTTCTGCTGTTTGTGCATTTTGTGTTATGCTTGATAGTCTATTTATGCCATAAATTAAGAGCAAAACCAAACCAAACTCACTGTCATCAAGTCACATCCAACTCATAGCAACCACTCCTTGGGTTTCTGAGGCGGTATCACTATGCAAGTAGATTGCCCAATCTTCCTTCCAAGGAGTGGCTGGTGAGTTTGAACCACCAGCCTTCTGGTTGGCAGTCAAATGTCTTAGGTGCTACACCACCAGAACTCTTAATTTGCCCTTATTTTTTCCTTGCGGAACTTTATAGTTTAAGGTTTTACATTTAAGTTTTTGATCCATCTGGAATTCGTTTTTGTGTATGGTGTGAGGTATGTATCTTGTTTCATGTTTCTTCAAATGGATATCCAATTTGGAAAGTACCATTTGTTGAAGAGACCATTTCATAGATTTCAGCACTTTGTCAAAAATCAGCTGATTATAGGTCGAAGAATCTATTTCTGGGTTCTCAATTCTGTTCCACTGGTGTGTGTGTCCGTCGTTTTACTAATACCAGGCTATTTGACTACTGTGGCTGTATAGTAGGTTTTAAGATCAGGGAGTGTGAGACCTCCTACCTTGTTGTTCTTCTTCAATAGTGCTTTGCTTATCCAAAGTCTCTTTCCTTTCCATATAAAAATTAGTGATTGTTTTTTCCATATCCTTAAAGAATGTTGAGAGATCTGGATTGGGATTGCATTGAATGTATAGATTGCTTTGGGTAGAATTGACATCTTCACAATGTTTAAATTTCCTATCCATGATCAGGTATGTTCTTCCATTTATGTAGATCTCTTATTGTTTCTTGAAGTAGTGTTTTGTAGTTTTCTTTGTACAGGTCTTTTGTATCCCTGTTGTTGTTGTTGTTGTTATGTGGCCTTGAGTCGAACCTGACTCATAGCGACCCCTCCTTGGGTTTCTGAGGCAGTATCACTACAGAAACAGATTGCCCAACTTTCCTTCCGAGGAGTGGCTAGTGAGATTCATTCCCAAGTATTTTATTTTATTTTGGTAGCTGTTGTAAATGGTGTTGATTTCTTTTTCAGCAGTCTCTTTGCTGGTTGGTATAGAGGAATCTACATTGATTTTTGTATATTGATCTTGTATCATGCCATTATGCTAAATCTCTCAATTAGTTCCAGTACTTCTTTTGCTGAGTCTCTTGGGTTTTCTATGTATAGGATCATATCATCAGCAAATAGGGATTTTTTGACTTCTTCCTTACCAATTTAAATGTCTTTAATTTGCTTTTCTTGCCTTATTGCCCTGGCTAGGACTTCCAATACACTGTTGAATAGAAGTGGTGATAGAGGGCATCGTTGTCTGATTCCTGTTCACAAAGGGAATAGTTTCAGTCTCTCTCCATTGAGAATAATGTTGGCTGTTGGTTTTGCATATATGCCCTTTATTATGTTGAGGAATGTCCCTTCTATTCTTATTTCACTGAGAGTTTTTCTCAGGAATGGGTGTTGGATTTATCAAATGTCTTTTCTGCATCGATTGATATGATTATGCAGTTCTTTTCCTTTGTTTTATTTACATGACGGATGATGTTGATTGTTTTTCTAACATTGAACCATCCTTGCATACCTGTCATGAACTCCACTTGGTCATATTGTATCATTTTTTGATATGTTATTAGAGTCTATTGGCTATGATTTTGTTGAAGATTTTTGCATCTATATTAATGAGGGATATTGGTCTGTACTTTTCCTTTTTAGTGATGTCTTTGCTTGGTTTTAGCATCAAGGTTATGCTTGCTGCATAAAATGTATTTGGGAAGGTTCCATCCTTTTCTGTGTTCTGGAATAGTTTGAGTAGGATTGCTGTCAGTGCTTCTCTGAATGTTTGATAGAGTTCTCCAGTGAAACTGTCTGGGCCAAGGCTTTTATTTTTGCTGAAAATTTTTTTTATGACCTGTTCGATTTCTTATTTTGTTATGAATCTGTTCAAATTTTCCATTTCAGTCTGTGGTAGTTTAGGTAAGTAATACGTTTCTAGAAATCTGTCCATTTCTTCTAGATTTTCAAATTTGTTGGAGTGTATTTCTTCATAGTATCCTCATAAAATTCTTTTAATTTCTGTTGGTTCTGTTGTGACATCACCCAATTTGTTTCTTATTTGTGTTATTTGTATTCT